>NW_024376308.1:2500-62500 GCF_016808335.1 Panicum virgatum
GTGCCAATCGATCTCGAAAACGATTCTTGCGACGGAGATCAGCTGAACTCACACATTCCACCTCATGCTCTGCTGATGTAACTGGCTCCTTCAACTCCATTCGAATCATAAAAAATAAGGTCGCACGCATCTTCGAAAAACAAATTCTCACGAGCTAGTGGTTCCGCTCTAATAAAGTTTTGATAACACAGCAGGCAAGTGCAATGTACTTCAGCTTCCACTAGAAATAGGGCATGTCCCTGAGAATAGGAAACGGGACACCAAAACATCTCTCGATAACATTTCTCAATGATGAGTGCAAGTAATTAAACCGCTCTTGTGGTCGGGGACACGCCTTCTTCTCTATAATCACGCAAGTGGTACCGCTCCCCACGGTAAGGAGAAAGAAAGCCTGGCATAAACGTAGAGCCTGAGTCCACAAGATAGTATTTTCTCGGTGACGATAGTGGCCATTTTTCCGGTTCAGTGATTGTCCTCCAGAAAGATTCTAGAGTCATTTGCCGTACCCTCCCAACCAACCATCACATATGTGAAACTCATGTGAAAATAAAAAGCACACAAACTCTTCTGTGTTGGCGAAACTCGTTTTCCACGATAACGTATTTGGTTTGCTGTTGGAACTCGGGCAGAAATGTGTGTCCCGGCTCCAACGCTATTCTAGAAATGAAAAAACCTATAATAATAGATGAATTAGAAAACTCAACTGTTCTTTGTGATTCGGTACCCGCTTGAACTAACTGGCCCAATTCTTGGTAGGGTACTTATTAGGGGAAGGCCAACCACCGAATGAACAACGATCTCCCGGTCCCACTTGATTCAAGGGGAATTTAGGGAACCCTGCGGACCGCATGCGAAAATACATTTCTCCTTTGAATTACTCTACTCTGGCATTCCATGTTTATCATGATACGCTTCGAACGTGCGTGTTCCCGATTAATTGGAAAGTGGTTATTTTCACAAGATTATTTGTCCCCGGATCTACTGTTTCTTATTCTTCTTTTTTGCCTTATTTTGACCTGTTTGATTCTTTTAAAGAAGAAGGAGGATTTTTTCCTCCCCTCCAGAAAGTATAATCTCCATTTTTCATGTCTTTCCGCTATTTTCATGGCAGTATTAGCATCGGGCCCTTCAGTTGTACAAGCTATGGATCACCCCCCTGTTAGGGGTTCACCTAGTGAAGCGGGTCCTTCCGGATCCGCTGCGGGCAACCCTGGCCCTTCGGCAGATCGGGGAGAGCCATCGATGTGCTCCGCTTCCGGGGGCCAGCCGGAGTTCGGCGACAACAGTGCCCCTTCTACGCCGCCTTCTCGGCCCGTTTCGCCTTCTGACCTAAGGGCGATGGAAGAGTTGTTCCGTATAGAAGAAAAATTGAAGCCCATAATAAGGGGTATGCACCGTGAATTGGATGCTCGGCATGTGGGCGAATTACAAGCCGTCCACTTAATCGATGACTTAGTCGAACGACACGGGGCTGAGCACATGCCCGAAATCTTACGGAGTTTTTAGGGATAAAGGTGCAAGCTCCCCCTATTTCCAGGGTCTATATAATGATTTTATGAACCTCAGAGCTACTAAAGGCACTGAGGACAATCTCCATAAGGAGTACATGGGACTGAAAGTATTCAGAGGGAGTAGACGGGGAGGGCACTGAAGCCCCCGCAGGGAGTGGAATCATCCTCATGGGGAGGAGGTGAGAGGGATAGACCGAAGAGACGATAGAATATAACACTACTTTAAGTTGAACGGCAGTTTGGAATAGATCATAGGAATCGGGAAAACCGTATCCCGGTAATGAATTACTCTATTCAAATACACATGGCATTTACAAGCATAAGTACACACGGAATTCACTAGCAGAAGATACATCGGTGTAAATGATTGGGTGGGCTCACTACTGCTACCAATTAGACCTTTGCTAGCTATTAGACATAGGAACGAGGAGAGTGACTCGAGGAACTCTCCATGGTTGCTTACTTATCACACATTGCCTTATTGGTTTAGTAGGGTTGGTTGGCAGGCAAGTCCTTTAGAGAAGGAAGTGCAGAAAGAAAAGGTGCCTCACTAAGGAAGCGCAGACGATCCGGGGAATTTCCAACTATTTCTTTCTTGAGAAGTGCGGAGAACACCCCGGAGTAGATGAACTCATTGCAGATACATTGCAACTTTATATGGGACCGATCTACTTAACACACTACAACACTACACTATCTATATATAGGTATATCGTAAGCGGTAACCTTCCTCAAACGTTTTATTATCCTTAGGTGAACTTTTCTCTATCTATATGGGCGTAGGCAGTCATAGTGGGTCTGTGAAAGTCAACAATATGGATGGCATAATAGGCAATGGTTGCGTACTAGATTGGTGGTCTTATACTTAAAAGCTGTTTGCTCTGATTCAAAGCAGGCGAAGTAGTTTCAGTGGTCTCATACTTGTGGTAACTCTCTTCATTTGTTGGTGCTCGGTGGTTGGCAAAAGCGCCTTCTGAAGAGTCGTACCCACGACCCATCACCCTTTGGAATAGATCCTCAGGCCCATCGCACGGCGAACTACCTAAAGCTTAGAGAGTTTGCAAGGAAAGGAGATAGACTGACTATCAGCGACTAGCTACAGGAAAGAGATTCGGGTTGTTAGGCAAAGTTGGGAGAGAAGTAAGAAATCGGTGATAGAAGTAGTGCTCGAGATATAAGGATAGGTCACAGGAATAGGAATATGGATAGCTCTCTCTCTAGTTTGAAGAAGGATAGCTGGCTGGGAGAGTAGAACTAGTTAAAGCGCTGGCTGGTCAGAAGAAAGAACTTACTGTTGTACTGTAGTATGGTAATAAAAACATTGTAAAGGAAAAACTTATCTTGTTCCGGAGACAGCACTGAACTTCTATTATTACAAGAAAACTGAACTTGTTGAGCTACAGACAAAAGTTTGACTTCACAGGTACTCCTCTGATACTAAATCGGCTAACGCCTACAGGAAGAAGCTGTTTCGGCAGCTGTACTCTCAAAAGTAACCAGCTATTTCCTTTTTTTCATTCACTCGGGTAGCGGCATATGGCAAAGAAAGCTCGGAACTAGGAATAGTAGAAATAGGTGATTGACCAACAACTGGAAAAACTTATCTTGTTCACTCGCCTGCTCACTTTAGAACAAAACTGACTTACCTACCTGAGAAAGAACTTACTTTTCACTTCCGACAAATCCATGAGAATTTTATATGAGATTCCGCTCTTTTCTTTCTCGTCCTTCCGCTAGAAAAATCCCCTATTTACTGGGAACAGAGCTTGGTTCAATAAGTTTTTACCTATCTACCATTCTTCGGACTTATACAAACATGACACAGCTCTGGCGCATTCTATCTAGAGAGAGCAGCCTCCTCGGCCAGCGACTGCCTACTGAGGGGCGTAGCGAAGAATATTTTTAAGAAGAAACAAAGCAAAATCTTCTTGTACTGCTGATTTCCTTTCGAATACCCGTGAATCGACCTTCTCTAGGCCGCCCTGATTCTCTTTTTTTGGCAGGATTCTTTACTTTCTGTGGATATGTAGAAGTTGATGAGTGGAGAGATTCTAGCTCCTACCCCGGGTGCATTCCCTGGCGGCAGCTTAGATGAAAGGGGGTGCAGGGGGATGACGTATTTCCTGAGGGTTTGACCGACCGACCTGGGTGTGTGTGAATTTCCTACACTGTTTACATTGAATCATAAGTAAGTAAGTGGTGTTGTGTATCCACAGTTAACATGCCGTTGGATAAGAGGATTGAAGAATAGAGATAACTCTTTCTTGCTTGCCCGCCTCACACACAGGATGGAGTTCCACTCTTGCATGCCCGAATATCATAGATAGAATCTCTCGTGAATTGCCTTTTCTTTTCAACTGGATGTAGCTAGCTCTTTCCCTTGCGATTAAGTTACTCCGCAATAGAATTGACTTTAAGTTAGTGTGTACTTTTCCTTATCAGAAGTGTGTGTAGGACTACCTCTCTCTCAAAACAGAGTTTATTGACTAGCTCTTTCCTTAACACTTTGGTGCCTTGCCTTTGGCGGCACTATCATTCATACCCGCCTGCCTAGGGGTTTGTGCATATTCAGAACACCCCACCAACCACTATAGAATTGATTGAATTGGGGCTAGCTCTCTTCTAGAATTTCCGAAAAGATTTGTAGAGACCGACCACTGAGAGAAGAGAAAAGGCTCCCATTGCTAGCAAAGCTCAGAAGATAGAATTTGAGATGAAGCAATTGGTAAGCAGCAGTTCGACTCACCTCTTCCCAAGCCTTTCTTGAGTTAGAAAGAGCATGAGAACGGTTCGGGAGATAGAATTGGATACGAAGGCAGGCCGAAGGTTGGAAGGCAGGCATTTATAGTCAAGCCAACCAAGCAAGCTGAACACAAGAAACACTCTTAACCCAGGAAGCTGGCTGTTGGCCTAGAAACAAGGAAAGCACAGGTTATATACCCTATTAGATAAGCATAGCCTATTGTAGAAGCACTTACTGTGGTCTGTGAACAAGACTTTGAACACTTCGACAAAAGGAAAGAGCATATACCCAAGTTCAATAGCTTTACCTCCGCTATTTCGATCATGATTTTCCTACCCTCAGGGAGAAAGTAAAGGTCCTTCCCCCTTCCCTTATACGCAAAAGATAGAGATGAACCCTCCGCTGTTCAAGATTGGCGTACTGTTAAATCATCCACTGCTCTCTTTCCTATTGTTTTTGGTGAATTATCAGTGTGCAGATGAATTTCATCCACAGCTATTGAAGAAGCTTTTAGAGGGATATCTTGTCTTGTCGGACTAAGAGCTCTTATCTCTTTCTTTTCCCACGGTAACTAGAGATTGAATAATAGAAGCCAGATTCAATATCATAAGAAAATAGAGATTGTAGCGTAGAGTCAGGCTATCCCATGTTTGCAATAACAGCTTTGGGATCTTTCCTGTTAATGATGAATAGCTTGCCTCAACAGAGAATCAGAATTATTTATATTCGGTATAACAACCTTAAAAACGAATCGATCTAGATGCCCCCGCTCTTGCCATCTTGAAGGAATTGAATCATCAACTGACTTACTTGAGGAATAAATCAATCTGCTGCTTTCGATTCTTGTCTATCGGATTCTATTGAGAAGAAGGGACAACCATCCATCCTCCCCGAAACTAGTTTAGTGCCTGAACGAGCTTATCTCATCAGTAAGATAAGATCACCCAGTAAAAGCAAATGTAGCAGATCATCCCATTCTAGGCCTACTAGGATAACCCTACCCTATTTTTTTCAAATGTAAAACAACGAGGATGATCGTCTAATCCTAGAGATAGGACCCGGCCATTACTATCGGTGAACAAATTCACGGACTCACGAACTAATGCCGACACAACGCTACACCCATCTAAATGGACCACAAAATAACCCGAAACACGAAAACTGATGCTCGCTTATTCAATCCTTTTTTCTTTCCTCAATCGTTCCTCCTCAAACTAAAGTATTCCGTTCCCATTGCTAAGGGGCTTTGAACACCTCGGGTGCGGTTACTCTCGGATGGTTCACGGCAATTCAAGGTAGTTTCTACTAATAGCTCAGGGGCCTGTATCGATAAGAGAAATGGCATCATGCCTTCTTCCGTAGCCTGAACTATCCAACTGGACTCCGGCTATGCGGATTGCTTTCTTCATTTCAGTTGGGTAATTCGACCGTCCACCTTCCATACAACTTGAGTTGGCTTTGATCGATTGCTTGGTGTCACGCTATTTACTACTACGGTTAGCTAAATTCGTTTATGACACCGATTCATTTCTAGTTGATCCATTTTGTAAGGTCGTTCAGAAGCAAAGGCCTACTACTCTACTATACAAGACAAGTAAGCTGGTCAAGTCAAAAGAAGGTTCCTGACTATCTAGTAAATGAGTGCACGAAGAAAGGGAATGGCATGTTCACAAACTGGTACTTTTCTCCCGGTAGGTATGTTTTACAATAGGCATGTGCCATGAAGCAATAAAAGGAACAAGTCAAAGCAGAAAGAAAGCCCACGGAACGGAGCGGTTCTTTTTCCTGACTAGCAAGTGGACAGGCTCTGATGGCGTAGCTGATGTGTCATGCTAGGTATCTTTTTTTGGCCTTTTTTTCTTTCTCTCAAGGGATTGAAGACTTTCCTCTATACTGACAGAAGCAGAGAGGCTGGTAAAAAAGAAGGAAGCAGGCTGGGTACACATGGTAATAGAACCCACTGGAGATCATTCAATCGGACGTCTTCCACAAAGTCAAGCTAGAGTAAGTGGCGTAAGATAAGATAGATGTTCACTTTCATCGACCAATGTACCTGAAATTCCTATACGTAAAGTCGAGAGCTAGAGAGAGTAAATGAGACAAGGGTGAAGCTAACGCTTCCCTGGCCACTAGGGAGTCATCAAAGTCTGAGTCCATACACTTACTAGCTAATACTGGATCGTCAAAGATCTGATTCTATTTAATAATACCTTCTGTCTCTCTCCTAAGGGATCCAATCAGAAGGAATTCCCTCACTTCGCTCATGATAGTCGGTCGAGTTCCCTTTTCCATTTTAGTTGAGTTTCGCCTCTCCTCCTTTCCTTGTCTCCATTCTGATTGATTCGCTTCTTCGCGCAAGCACTTGGTTCGCCCCTTACTATAACCATCCCACTCAATCTTTTACACCGATGTTTCGTACTCTCTCGACCAGGTCATCATAAGAAAATACTGCCAAATCTTTCCGAAATGAGAGAAGGAGGGAAGGCGCGCTACAACTAACTGCTGAAAACGCAAGATTAGCGCTAAGAAGCTACCCTAGTTTAAGTACTAGCGTCCCACCCCAACGTTCTTGTACTTAAAAAGACTCTCCCCCGCTTGCTGCTCGCCTCAGCCAGACGTGGCTTATGTAGTGGTCGGCATTCCTACGTGCTCCGACTGATCCCCACTGGAGATTATATGAGGGGTCTTGGAAACTGTCGTGACGCTTTGGTGACGAAGGTCACCGGGGTGACTATGGAAGGATTCCGTGGTAGTCTCTGACTCCCTCCAACTCAATCAATATCAAGAACATGTCGTTAGCATGGGGTTTGGTTAGGCTTGGTTGAGTTTGTAAGAAAAGATAGTAGGTTGAGGGGCTTCATTGATTAGTAAACCTACGGTGCTGGTAAGGTCGGGACCGTGGTCGTCCGTCTCCGCTTTGCCGGCCGATAAGATCACTGAGATTGACCAGCCAGCTGGGTAGGTTTGGCTATTCCTTTCTATTGAAAAGGAGTCAGCTGTCTGCGCGAGTCACCTTCCTTAGGCTCCGAGTCACCTTCTTCTAAGCTCCGCTGGACGACACGGCATTCTCGTTCTATAGGCCGGCCGTACTTGTGATGGTTCCCCAGAATCCAATAAATCCACTTAGGTCTACGTTGCCGCGATATTGTTCTATGGAAGCGGGTGGGCTGCTTTTTAGAAGTTCGGCCCGGTTTTTCATTAAAAAAAAATAAAGGGGGGGAGGGATTGACCTTTCTAACGCATATTCCGTCGTACCGGCATAGCCCCACTGATTTGTTTTCGATCGGAGCATCAAGCAGCGCAACCCGGTTCTACTTGACTAAGCCCCGTGCTCGTCCAAGGAGGGAGTTTGCTTTACCCAACTCCCCTTTTTGATAAAAAGGCAAAAACCTCCGACCCGACATTCATGAGTTTCGAATGAAGAATGAAGAGTGCCCCTCTTTTTTTTCCCTAAATCTTGGATTTGGAAGTTGGTAAAGACCCACCCCTTGTTTAAGTCAGAATGAGTCCCGAGACATTGGCTTCCGCCAACAGTGAACTATTAAGGATCGCATCCCGCGCATATTCTACATTATAGCCTGCAACTAATTCCGCTTCCGCTTCTGGGAGATCAGACGGAGCTCGATTCGTTTCTGCTAGACGAGGAATAAGGAACATAACCAATACGGGGAACAAGGGAATACCGGACCATATCTGCTTTTGCGCCATGACAATCTCACTCGAATTACAGGGACCTACACATATTAGTACAGTATACCGGGGTCCCCGGCCAGAACCACACGTGCAAGTTTCCCTGCATGTGGCTCGTCCGTGCTTTTATCCGAGGCGCTGCCTGCGACTCTGCATGGGAGAAGAGGGCTGAACTGCAAACTTTCGTGTTCAGAGCATTGCATTGTCTAAGGGAGTAGGGTGAGTAAGCAGCGCCTACCAGGCTAAGCTTTCGTCGAAAAGGCGTCACTGCTTCCTTTTCGGCGCCCGCCCTTTATTTAGATGTTGGGGCAAGGCAAGCCCAAGGAAAGTCTAGGTTGGTGCTCCATCTCGGCCGGCATCCAGCTCTCGAGAGGGTGTGGTCCTTGAGCGAACTAGTCATGTGCTGTGTTGCCCCAACGCAGGGGCATTTGGTGAGGAGCTACGGTCCGGTGGTTGACAAGCCACTGATCGGAGGCGACTGGACTGGAGTGCTTTCATCAAATGATGCATGTGGGCTGAGCCATTCCCATCCCAAGTGGTGGCCCGATTCGGCCTGGCCTGGTCGGAAAGAGATTCTAAATCTCGAATATGCGCACCGAGAATAGATATCTATGTTAGCTAGCGGGGGCGGGCTTTCCCCTGGTAGTCCCGCTGCGTCCTCTGACAGTCCGTCTCGTCTCATCTTTCTTTGGCTATACTTGTAGCCAGCCATATTAGCTCCACATTCCACCCTTTTTTATTTTTACGAAAAAGGCAGTCATCAGTCGCCCCCTTTCCTATTTAGCTTTGCTTGCTGCCTATTATGAGAATAGGTCCCGGTTCAAGCGGCCCGCCTTTCATCATCATCTATACCAGCTGCCACGCACGATCCCATAGGAACGATTTCATCGCCCTAAGAAGCAGAACGCGCCATCACCTACAGCCCTTTCCTCTGCCGGGGACTTTCACGAAATGAAAACGGGCGGCATCATCGTATGCTCGACATTAGTTGCCCTGGTGTATATCCCGGAGTACTCCTATGGCCGATCTGTCACCCATACATGAAGGCCTTGGCCCCGTCCCGTGTGGAGCCCCCCTTACGGCACGGCTTAGTCAGTTATTTTCTTTTGTCAGAGTGGATTCGGACCGCCACTTCTCTGAAAGCATGGTTCTTGCCTCCCTCTCTCCTCCCTCCTTGGAGCTCGTCCATTCGTTGGGTGATCCCTTGCTCTCACGTTCGAGTGTTTGCTCGTCGTTTAGGCCGGTGAGTGACATTTTTGCTCATTGCAGTCACCTCCGGGGTTCTTCGCACCTGGGTAGTACCAGGACCCTTGTGCCCCGGACTGCACTGCCCGCCCTATGACCCAAAACTCAAAACGAGCCTTGCGACGAGACGCGGACATTCCTCATGCTGCGGTTCCCTCCGGTCCGTTCCCGGGTTGGGTTAGGGGAAGATCCGAGCGATTGCCTTCGCGGATCCAAACGTGCTCACAAGGCGCACAATAAGAATAAGACCAATAGAGACTTCATAAGAGACCATTTGAGCTGCAGATCGTAATGCTCCTAGAAAGGCATATTTCGAATATAGAGGACGTTCCCAACAATCCACGAGAATATCATACCCAACTATGAACCGTACGAGCACATCCTCTGTCACCCCCACCGCGCTTACGGCTCTATACCCCAACCCAACTTGCTCTGGCCCTGGGTCCTCCCGCATCTCTTCCTCGGTAAGCGGACCGTGGAAGCTGGGGGGTATCCGCTTGGGACTGATAGGAAACAGCATATCTTTTTTTTCCCTCCTGACCCCTAAAAAAAAATCTAGTTGCAGTCCGGTCGCGTCGGAGACATCCTTATCAGATTTTGAGGCTTCGTCGTCCGGCTCCTCCAAAATTATGTTAGGATCGGCTGGCTCATCCTTATCATCCGAAAATAAAACAGAGACAAAACAGATTTGTTTCAATGACATATCTAATCAGACTTAAATTGATGTCGAAGACACGATCATTCACATCAATTTCTGCAGGCAGGAAGGGCGCGGAAGCTACCGTTTAACGAATGCAATGCAAGCAAGGTAGCTTGCTTACTCTCCATCTAGCGTGCGTTGGCGGCAAGGAAAGAGGCATTGGAAAGACTAGACCATACACATTAATTAGTACAAGAAAGAGGCATTCGGGAAGCGACTAGTCGCTTCTGGCGAAGCTTAACAAAGGCCGACTACTACATAGAGACAACTACCAGTCATGAGCGATAGTAAAGCTGTCTGAGGCAGAAGCAGTCGCTTGACGGACGAAGCCGAACCGATACGATAGGCGGGCGAAGTGAGCGAGACCAAGACGGGCCAGACGTGGAGTGGCGAAGGGGGCCTACTATACGTATACGTGATTAGTAAGCGGTTCATCGAACGAAAAAGAAAAAGAGAACTATTGAACAGTGTGATTGATCAGACAAGTACCAAGGAGCAAGAAAACGTATGCGCTTTAGCAAGGGATGAGCGCTCAATCCGTTGCTTGTTCTTTCGGTAGCCTTCTTTCATTTCCGAATTTGCTTGCGAGCAGTCCTTGCATTAGTATGAGTTCGTTGACCGCGTAATGGCGATCCATCTTGATGACGAATTCCACGATAACGAGAAATAGAAATTAATCGTTCGATGTCTGCTCGTTCCCCCCTCTTCAATTCCCAATGAACAACATGATCTTGAGCTATCATTTTTTCAATTTGGTCGATCTGATACTTAGTTAACTCATTCATCTTGATGTTCCCACTGATACCTAATTGATAACGAAGCTGAATGGCTTTTTTCGGTCCAATTCCATCCATTTTTGTTGAGGCAATTCTGACTTGTTCATCGGGAAGTGATCTAGCTCCTGAGATATATGACATTCTTTATCCTTCTCTTTTCCTGGTCTTCTCGGCTGGAATCTACAATGGTTGTCTCCCGAACAAAAGAACCATCTCTATCTCTTCTGATATCAAGTATTTTTATTTCATGCATTTAGATAATGAGACCTGGCACATACATCAAAGATGTGATTATTAAGTGGTGCATTAATATGGATAGGATCTCAATGAACATTTCTCGAAGAGACAGTCTGGGTGAGTAATTCCTCGTATAGGAAAACCTACCTAAGTATAGGAGACTCTTTTTCGAGCAAGTAGTTAAGGACTAGAATGAGTGAAGAGGAATGGTACATACAATAGCTTGTGCTTCTCACTCAGGAGATATGCATCTCCTTTCTTTCCCAAGCTAGGCAGGCATGTAAAGAAAAAGGATGGCTCGGCATGAAAAGATAGCCACTTAGATAGGAATGATCAAGGCATAGGTCTGCTGATAAGAAATAGGTAAATCTCTAGGCAGGCTTTTGATGGATCTCCTATTCTCGGTAAAGGAGAAGAAGGCGGAACTATTCACCCTAGTCTCCATCCTGAGAATCTTCTGACTCAGAAACCTATACACACTCACTAAGGGCCCCTCCTTACTTATCTACACTTATCTTTTTCCGGTTTCTTGAGAAAACTATACTACTTGAAAAACCAAATCATAGAAACTACACTATATATGAGTTTATGTCCCGCGTTTCAATGGGACTCCCTGGCAGTACGGTGCTCTTCAAGTGTGCTTCTTCCCCCTTCTCCCCCTTACCATGGCAAGTCCTTGGGAAATAACTCCGATGGGCAGAAAAAGGAAGGGGTTAAGAGACCCTCCTGGCCCAACCCTAGACACTCTAAGATCCTTTTTCAAACCTGCTCTGCTCCCATTTCGAGTCAAGAGATAGATAAATAGCCACATCCCATTGCACTGATCGGGGGCGCTCGTAGTGACTTAGGGGGTCGAAGACCAAGAAGTGGCTTATTTATACCAAGCATTCCTCTTATGGCTAGATCCAATCTCCTGGTCCCTGCAGAAAGGAAAAAGAATTTCACGTTCTTCCTTTCAGGAAGGGAGGATTAGGGAAGTCCTATTGATTACTGCTTTCTCCAGACCGCCGGGAAAAGCATGAAAAAAAGGCTCGAATGGTACGATCCCTCCGTCACCCCAGAATGAAAGGGGTGATCTCGTAGTTCTTGGTCTGTGAAGATGCGTTGTTAGGTGCTCCATTTTCCCATTGAGGACGAACCTCAACCTGTGCTCGAGAGATAGCTCTCCATACACTGATAAGGGATGTATGGATTATCGAGAAGAGAGGAGCAGGGTGGGATAGAAGGGTAGTTTCTGAGTCGAATTCTTGCCTTCAGTTATCAGGTTTAAGTGCCGTATGCTCCCTTTCGTTTCTAGTCTTTTACCAAGGTTTTGAGCTTTTAGAAGTTTCAAAGGAAGATTGGCTTCGGGAGTTGGAGTAAGCATTCCTCGTTTCTTATGTTTTAGCCAGATAGAAAGAAGAAGTGCCGGCTTACGAATGGAGTTCTCGCTTCTACAGAATAAAAGACAGAAGTCTGATTTGTTGTTTCTAAGTTGGCTTTCTCGGTATCCGCTATCAGCTTTAAAAGCAAGTAGTGAGTTTGCAAGCTAGTAATAAGGTTTGAGTTGCCGTGGTCGATAAGTCGGTGGTTTCTTTCGTATTAGCCAACTAGACAGCTAGAAGAACGAAAGATTGGTTGAAGTTTCCATCCTTTAAGTAGTCGTTTCGTACCATGCTCAAGGAAGTTTGTAAGTAAGCCATAAGAAGAAAAGGCATAAATCCCGGGCATAAGAATTCCGGTTCGTTTCACTCCTTGTAGTAAGTGCTGCTGCCGGTTATAGAGTTTGACTTCATAAGTTAAGATTGCACAAGTGACCTATCATTTAAGTAGTTTGAATCCCAGATAGAAGGTCAAAGGTGTAGCTGTCGTATCCGGAGTTTGACAAGCCAATTATAAGATTCAAAACAAGTAGTAAGAATGGAAGTGCCGAAATGAGAATTTTAAGCCGTGGTTGAGCTGTCGTTTCATTTTTTTTAATAGCTCCCATAAGAAAGACTCAAAACATGATGCTGTTCACTCTTATATTCTCTCTTTCGTATCTATAGCTTTAGCAGCCCAAGGGAGTTCAAAAGTCAGGTAGAAGCTTTATTTAAGGTAGAAGTTAAGCTGGCTATTAAGTATTCGTTTCCTACGCACTAATAGGAGTTATAAGTTTGAAGCCCAGCTAGAAGTTTCCTATCTTTAGTAGCCAGGCATAAGATTGTAAGTAAGCTCTCCGGTTTCAAACAAAAAGCTAAGGGTACAAAGTATGCAAATCAGCTTGGCGAGTATTACCAAGCAAGTAAGTAAGGAATAAGGGTTCGAGTCGCTTATAAGTCAGCTAGTCGTATCTCTGGTATTGAGCTGTCCTATCAATCGGCCATGTTGTATATTGCCGATTACCACCAAAAGTCAGAATAGCTCCTTTAAGCGCAGTAAGAAGAAGTGAGTAACTCCTTATGAGCCCAACAACGCTCGGTAGTTTCTACTGTTTGAAAAGGTTGCGAGCCTGAAATAAGAATAAAAGCAGTGATTTAGGTTGTCGTTGGCGTATCGCCTTGTTAATTATCCCTCTCGGCTATAGTCTTTTACCAAGCAGTACTCAAAATGCCTCTCCTACTTGGCTTATTCATCGCTTCGAACGCCGGTATTTGTTTAGTAAGTCAAAACCACTACGTTAAGTACGTTTGTTTAATAAAGATCAAATGCAGAATGTCCTGATGAGGCTGTCTTCTAACAATAAAGTGTCAGTCCCAGATGAAACCCAGCCTAAGTTCCTATTTCTTTCTCAAAATGGAAGGCTAGCGCACCTTTCTTTGCTTCTTTTCCCCTTGACCTTATAGCTGGAAAATCCTCTGCCTCCACTATCTTTTTTCCCCCACTAGCAGCAGATCTTGCTCCCACTCCAGAGTTACTTCTTAAGCCCGAAACCCTTATCATGAGAAGTACCCCGATCCGGTCGCTGATCTACTAGCTTCGTCGTTCTTAACCACTGAAGAGCTGAGAACTTAACTCTTTAATGAGTCGCTAACGGCACTCTTTCCAAAATGCTTGTTTAGGGCTATAGAGACTAAGGAGTCAAAGAGAGGTTTCTCGGATTGGAGTAGTGTTTTTTCAGGATGCCAGGTGTTGAGGTATCGTTATGAGTTATTTCGGAGACACGTTCAGTGCAACGGGGACTTTTAAATCATTGTGTGCTTATTCAATTTTAGAAATACCCCTTCTTTCCTTAATGCAGCCTGTCATCACTAACTGGATGGATTTTCCTCTATCTATCACTTCATTCAGCTTTCACAGGATCCCGACGTACTGGTATTTGATGCGAAGAAAGTCGAGAGAATCGAATAATAAATAAGGTTATTGTAGAGGACATACATGATGCAACTCTGAAGGAAAATGAGGCTGACAACAGTAGCTGGATAACTAAATCCTTTTTTAGCTTCATTTCAGCTGTTCCTGTACCGGAGCATTCACGACATTCTCCTAATTTGGCAATACTAGCTAAGCAAGAAAGAAAGCTGTTCAAAACGGAAGGGAAGGTATAGGGGTTGACAAGAGCAAGCTGATAGCTTGAGAAAGATAGTGCGCTTCAGAAGATATTAGTTGGAGAAGTATGCCAGCTTGACCAATATTAGGCGTCTTCTACAGTCCTCTGTACATATGCTTAGAGAGGCTTCACCTAGGGGAGTAATATTATCATTCTGTAAGTAAGTAAAAGTCAAGTAGAAAGTAAAACTCATATTAAACCGTTGGAAACCACCAAAAAACCGCCATAGCACTTAATAGTAAACAATAAGCATGCCCTAAATCATTAAGTTCGCTGATTCACGAGATAGAAACTTGCACGCTAGGAACCTTCTCTAAATTGACACGCGCTGTACGTCCTGTTTGACTTGTACAAAAGCACAAGCAAAGAAGTATGAAGCCCCATATCGCGAGGGTAAGGGATTGATTGATTGAATTGATTGTTTGGTTACCCGAAGCCTACCTACTGAGAGAAAGGGCACCAGCTAGAGAGAGAAAGGGATGAACCCAGACAGAATAAAAACTCTTCATTCGAGCGAGAAACAGACAGAGAAACCAAAGATAGGAATGACAGCAATGAGAGCCAAAGCAATAAGAAATAGAACTAGGAATATGAATTTGGCTGAAGCTACCATGCTTTGAAATGCTTGAGCTACCGAGCGAGCTATTTACATAAAAGAGAAGGTTCTTCGGGGAGGAGCACGGCTTCTAGTCCAAGGAAGCCTGACAACAGACAGACTTATTACACTTAACCAGTTTCACTACTCCTCTATTCAGCTGGCTAAAGGAAAGAGAGTGAACCTATGCTATTGGAATCTACCTGAGCTAAAGGAGGAATATACCTCTTAACAGCTAAAAGGAATTAACAGCTAAAAGTCATAGATCTGTAAAAGGAATAGAAAGGAATAGACCTGCCAGAGATTAACGAATGAAGAAATGAATGAAATTCAATCTTTATGTACTGACTCCTAAGCGAATTATTTGGGATTGTGAAGTATGGTTTCAGGGTTTTTCAACCAAGTGGAGGAAGCGATTGGTATCAAGTTATCTGAGCCTGCATCCTCTGAGCAATACTTATCCTCCTTGATAGCAACAGGTGCTCAAGAGGGGGGAAGAAGCTACTTTGTTCTTCTTCTTGCCAGCTTGATTGAACCTTTCTCTGAGCTAGAATCTCTTGATCTTTTGCTGCCTTCGGAGTTTGGTGTATCTACGACTTTTCTGCCGGATGTGTATTCATTGGTATCTTCATTACCTGAGATACCAGATTATATGGCTTGTTGAAGAACCACGCGTTCTTTATCTGGAAGGTTGGTCTGGTGGGTACAATTCTTTATTTGTGCTTCCATCCATCTAAAGGATCTATTAGCTGGTGGTTCAGTTCATACTATTTTATGTCCGATCGGTTTGAGGTGAGAAGTAGAATGATGCTGAATTCCTTTCTTGATTAGGTTTGTTCTCTGGTGAAATCGGATAATAAAAAAAATAAAGGTAGTGTATTTTCATAACTTAGCAGGAGAAGATGGTATTCTTCTGATAAACCACATGATAAGTAATAAGCCTTCATGGATGGGAACTGAAGCCTTTAATGAGAAATGGTGAACTCTATCAGTTGGAAGTCCGCTTTGAGAGTAAGAGGAGGATGGGTGTTTCGTGATTCATTAAAGCTACTCCCATCCCAGGTTCTTTAAGTTCTTTAGGTCAAAGTCTCCGCCCAGAGCTCGGTAGTAAAGGTGAAGTAGATCATACGTCTGTAGTTTTGGATAATTTAGCGTCTAGAAAGAGGGAATTGGTAGAGTATATGAAGCCAGACATATATCTGCTGGGTGGTATTATGCTTCAAGCTCCTGCGAGACACGACTCAACTACTTTTTACAATTGACAGGGTAGCTCGGAGGTCAGACGAGGGGTCTTCCCCATAAAGATAGATTAGTACTGGAAGGTTCAGATGAAGGAAGGGCTGAAACAAGGCACAAACTTTTAAATGGGGTAAAAAAATATGAGCAATCCGTGAGAATAGCCCTATCTCTTATAAAGAAGAAGATAGATAGGTCCACGAGTTGAGACAGAGAAGTTCTGACTAATCAAGTAGGAGTTTACCCACGAGAGTCAGAGGCTGCCTCATCAAAGGGGTATAGAAATAATTCAGAAGCACTATGGCCTGAAGCGAAGGGCAGGAACGAACGGAATCAATGTGTTCCAATTTATCCGGAGTAAGGACAGCAGCTGAGAAGGGGCAAAAAAATAGCGTAGAAAAAAAAGGTAGGACCAGATCATGCGAAGAGCTCTTCGCCCTATTGATTAGGAATCTCGATCAGAAACCACCAGGCCATGTCTCCCGATAAAAGATGATCCCCACAATGGATGTCAGGCCTTGGCTTCATAAAATCAGATTGGATCCGCACTAGAGGATAAGAATACAGATAGGCTGACTAAGAAGATCTGCAAATTATCTTACCTGAAAAGATGAGAAAGGAATACCTGCAAAATAGAATAAACACATGGCACAGCTGGGTGCTAGAATAGTAGTTAATAGAAGTTCTAGTCACTTAAAAAAAAAAATAACCACTGCTTAACTTAATTAGATCGTAGAAGATAAGTAAGCGGGTTCGGGCAGTTAGTCTTATTTGAAGGTAAGAAGTTCGGGTAGTAAGGGCTAGGTTTATATAGGGGCTATATTTTTGAGAAACATATGGTCTTGCTCATTTCCCATCAAGGAATGGAGATTGGGTTGGTGTTTGGAAGGGATTCAGTAAACTGACCTTGGCCAGCAAGCAGAAAAAGGACTGACGTCTTGGGGCGCGCTAGCGCGCGTACTCTTCTTCTGCGAGACTCCATCCAAATCCACCACTTACTCGTTGGTTGGTGTTCCATTCTGTTATCTTATACTATGCTGCCTTCTTCAATTCCATTCTTCGTCTCCCTAGTCGAAGTCTTCTTGCTGGCCCAACCCAACATGCATTTTAGAGTGCCGTGCCAGGGCGATAGGCGCTCCGCAGTCATGCATGATCACCAGAGCCTTTCTTGGCTATGTAAATATAGGGCCGGAATAAGTGCAAGATCCTCAACAAAATGGATTAAGGTGGGCTTCGGATTATTAATAATTTTTTCTATCTTTTTTTTTTTTCCTCAAGTTCTTGTTTGCTGCCGCTATTATCACAATATCCCTCCTTTTAGGGATAAAGCTATCAATGGTGAATTGAGCTTTCGCTATCCTTTTTTTTTTAAGAGCTTTTTTGAATTTGAATGGAAGAAAAGTAATGAAACCTGCGATGGCTACTGAATAACCTCCTTTGATTTTCTTAATTTTAAACCCTTTTACCTTTTTCTTCGTTCGCCAAATCTTCTTCAGTTCTATCCAAGCTCGGTTTTGTCTGAATCTTTGTGGAAGAAGAAGCGGTTCGCCAGCCGCTACATCCAGGGATCCCACAAAATCATTAAACCTGGCGGCTGCTCGCTCTTTGATCAGTGATTCACCGGCCACTAGATCGATGAAGAATCTCTCAAAAATCCGCTTTTTGATCAGTGATTCACCAGCCACTACATTCTTGGATCCCACCTTATTCTCAAACCTGGTGGCTCGCTTGATTGGCAGTCCTGTAAGCTCATCTTGCATACAAATTTTGGGGGTACCAAGGCCTGCATCCACCAAGAACATTTCTTCCCTTAAGCGTAAGCGTAAAACAGAAGATTGTGAGGCGTTTCCACTACATAATAAGAAACTCGAATTAGATCTTGGAAATGATCGACTCCAATAGATGCTCATCATAAGCTTTTTTTTCCTCCTATTCCTATTGATCAGAAGTATCCAGCAGCGCCACGCCAGAGTGACTTCCGAAGCGCTACGGACGGGACGAAATCCGGCAGCCAGTTGCTGGCTCTGAATAACCAGCCCAGCAAGAAGCAAAATTCTTCCATAACATAACGGGGCGGGGTTGCGCGCGAGCCGAGTGACGTAGGTGCACAAGAGTACTTCGCGCCACAACCATCTCTTTTTTATAGGTTCTACGGACCGATGCCTCCTGCTTCATCTGGTAAAAAAGAGTCATAGATATGCCTGTAATTAGAAGGAAGAACCGCCATAAAAATCTTCCTCGTGTATCGTCTGTAGCAGAACTATGAACGGGAGCTAGCAATCCGGACCGTATTGAAAAGGTTCCTGAGACACAGCATGGAAGAGTCAAAATATTAAGAAGCGAGGTCCAATAATGAAGAAGGGGTAGAATTACTGAATGAATACGAGCTGTGGCTAATACCCGAGGCATAAAAGACGCATTTTCTACGGGATCCCGAAACCACCAGCCACCCCGACCTAATTCATGATGAGCCCACCAACTTCCTGGCGAGATGCCTACGGTTAAAAACAACCAACATGTCAAGATCCAAATTCGAATTGGTTCCTGGTCCTGGTCAGAGACCACTGTGTTCGCGCCGGCGGTCCAACAAAGAGGCGAAGTAGTGGTGTCTTTCTTTCCATTACGAACGACACGCTTCGCCTGCTCCCTCCCCGTGTCCATTAGCGCTCCTGTCCAGAGCGAAGAGAAGGCGAAAAAGCGCCGCCGAAGCAGCATGAGCAGGCTTCTATTGCTACGCAACAATAGAGCAGGCGCGCCGCCCACAAAATGTTTGAATGATCGGGTAAAGAGCGAGCTTCTTATATGGATATGGGATCCGACGCATCCAGCAGAGCGAAGCAGCGTTCCATTCTTTTCGGCGGCATCCTTCCGCATTGGCGGCGAGTGGAGTGCCACAATCCTATTCATCATTTTTGATCTACATAACCCAAAGCCCATAGCACTGGCGACGTCTCCGGCATAAATGCAAGGAGGATGTATAGCTGATATAGGATCTTGTGGAACAGGATTTGATTCTGCAAGCGGTTCGGTACGAACGAAGAAATTTCGAACAAAAGGATCGGAACTCGCTGATAGGAAAGGAGAGAAAAACAAAGCAATGCCAAGAGCTCCGTCAATCTGCTGTTCATCGATAGACGAAGCTCTCTCTTTTTCATCTCGTGCCAGATGTAACAAAAGATTAGTCCTTTTTCCTTCTCGCGAACCACGGGAGCGCCCAGCGCCCAGAAGAGCAAAGCTCATTTTCAAAACTGGGTCAAGCGGCGCATTAAAAAGGGCTGGCCCGTTAAAAGGACGCTTACTTTGCGAACGAAGTTCAGAATCAACAAGGGTTCCCCGAACGAAGGGAGTGTACAACTGGGGCGCAGCCCCACTTTTTTGTTGGAGAGATAGAATGGAGTTCTTCACGAAGTTCGAGACAAAGGAAAAAAGAAAAGTTTCTCTATAGCCTCCGCGTTTTGAGACATTATGGCTTTGGGGTCGACCCCGGTAACAAAAAAGGAATCCATAAAAACTTGGGATCCAACACCATGATAAAATACTACCCTCATGATTAGACCATGTCCCTGAGATTTGATAAAAAAAAGGTGCATTAGCGGTTAATACGTTGTAATTAGATAAGTTATTTGGAATATGACGGAACGAAAGACCAAGGAAAGAAAGAAGAATGCACCAAAATGCAGGTGCTGCACCAAACGCTGGTGGTTGTTTCTTGTTGTAAGTGAATGCAACGAAAAGACCCGGAAATAACAAATAATGAGAAAATTCATTTATAGACATTTCGTGCTCATTTCCAAATTTCTGCTTAGTTATTCCCATCATCCGGTAACCACAGGATGATCCCAATCTCCTTTTAGTAATAGATCTTTTTGATATGTCTCAGTCTCAGCGGCAAGGAAGAGAAAATGCATCGAGTCGTTTATCAAGAAAGTGGACGAGCATGGTGGTCCCTATATCTCTGAGGGGTGTACCACTGTTTTTTTTCAAGTCAGCTTAAGAGGTTCAAAAGAGAAAGTCACTCTCCTTATTCTTGGCTAGTGGAATGGAAGCAAGACTCTTTCCTATCCACTTTGCCGAGGGGAGAGAACTAAAAGATAACTCAAGCTAGACAGAAAGGTGCAAAAGTCCACAGTTTCTTAAAGATCCTGTAAGCAAGTAGGTTCAGATTGTCATTTAGCTTCAATTTCTTCAGTCTCACAAGCGGGTCCGCATGCAACAAAAGAAATTGTATTTGCCTACTACTCCGACCTTGCCCTGAAAGGATAAGGAAATTGGATAAGAGCGAGAGCTAGACTGACTGTTGGTCCAATGCTAGTGGAGGATTCAGACTGAGGACCCCCCCCCCCCCCCCAGCGGCGGCTACTCATAAGAAGATGAAGGATTGAAAGAGGACTGATCACCCCTCTGATTTGTGATCTTTTAATAGAAAGAAAAAGCCTTCTCTCAGACTTCAAGGTCAATGAAAGCGGGATTCAAAATGATTGACAGGTACCAAAGCAAACATCCCTTTTCCCCTTGCCTGCCTCCCCATGACGAATCTTTTGTCTACCTGGATCTTCGCCTCATAGCAATTCTCAAGCAGAGAAGCCATTTCTTTCTCTCTCTGATACAAATTCCCATCTCATGAAATTTTCTAAAAAATTTTTCTTAAGAAAATATAGGGCTGGCCTTTAAGATAGGATTCCATAATTGCAAATTTTTTTTAGGACTCAAAAAGAAAGCAATAAGACTGAATGAAAAGTGGATTTTAGACCTGGCTGACTTACATGTTTACGTCTCATATTGGCTAATGTATTTGGAAGCCCTAGGAACGTCTGTAAAATCTTATTAATAAACTTTCCAGGGTGGCTGCTGAAAAAAGAGCTAAGAATATGAGGTGGTAGAAATAAATAGAATCCAAATACCAGAAAGACAATAAAAATAAGCGCATTTGGGAGCAAATCAAATATAGTGACCATTAATGAGAGTCAGGTTCAAACAATTCAAGGATTGTAAAGACCATAACATCAAAGTAGAATGCACCAAATTGAGCCTATTACCAGTTCCAGGAAGAGCACACCAAAAGAAAGAAACTCTTACTAAAAAAAGCGAATCACATCTCGATCCACAAACTGCCAAAAGCCTTTGTTATTCCATTCCCAGTGGAACGTCAACCTGTTTAACAAACAAAAAACTTGCTGAAAAGAAACAACCTTATTTTCAAGTGACAGGCAATATCCATTTCAACCTATTATGAAAGATAAATGGGTTAACTGCACAGCTAATTGAATTCCTTTTCGAGGTTGAGTTCATCTTGAAACCGCATTTGCTTCCTAATTAAACTGAGACTAAATCATAATATTAAAAAAACGAAAGACTCCACAGAACATGAATGAATTCAGGTACATCACATCAGGCTTATATGCGCCGGTATCATACCAGTTTCAAGATTCTTGCTAAGCCCTTCTTGTTGCAACATATCCAGTTTCTTCTAAGGTTTCTTGAATTGCTCAAGTTCCTGCTCAACGCTTCTTGTCTAGCTCCGGTCTAGCACTTGTACCAGTCGCCTACCAGATCACGGCTTTGCTCCAATTCTTGCAGTCTCTCCAATTATGCAATCCTCTCCAAAATTGGGGCTTTTCTTCACTTCAGCACTTCCCCTCGCAGTGGATTCCACTAGGTTCTTAACCTCTTCCCAATTCTTAAACTGAAACCTGCGATGTCTAATCCAACTCGGCACCTAACCAGCTTGTCAGCATCGTAAGTTTGCCTCAACATTCCCCCTAGAAATAGAATAAGAATGTAAATCTACTTTCATTTATTTATTAGGGATGAGACTTTCTTTTTTTTTTCTAGAACTAGAATAAGTAAGTATGCTCTGGAGTAAAAGGATTCGAACCTTTGCATGCCGGTACCAAAAACCGATGCCTTACCACTTGGCTATACTCCAAATGGTCGGTTCCTGGGGAGAGGGGGAAGGGAGAAGCAGGGCTCGAAGAAAACGAGCCGTGCAAGGACGCGGGGATATAGCAAGTAAGCTGCAAGGTTTTCCCTTTAGGACCGACTACAACAAGCTCGCGACTCTAATAGAAACTAAGGGTCAGCTCTCTGCTCTATTTGCTTGCAATGCGTTGCCTATCAAAGTCGGCGAACGCTTCCACCCCCTCTTGCCCTTGTTACGCAACACGCCAACAAAGAACCTTGGTTCCGTTGCGCCCTGTATTCCGAGGCGACCATTTCGCGCGGTTCGATCCATTTCCCGATCCGCAAAATCCGATAACGTACCTATATGAGTGGGATGGATGGTAAATCATTTGCAGTCTTTTTCGGCAGGACCTAGACACGGAGGTTCGGGAAGTAGCGCATGACAGCATTCACTGGTGAAAGGACTGGCAGCAGCGAGAGCATCATAGTTGACATGGTCGGAGCTACAGTCCCCATATCCGTCTCTACTCTTTCTGTAATTGACTTCCTCCCGCTCCCAACCAACCTTTTCCTTTGAAAGGTCTTCCACTAGTGGTCGAGGGATATGAATCTGGATCCCGATCTTGTCTCACGGACTATCCCGTAGTGGTTCTGTGACCGTCAATTGGATCTATTTCTTTCACACGGTCAACTGGCTGGCTGCTATTGATTGATATCAGAGCCCGAGCCTTTGCCCCTTTTTGCATGGTCAACGAGTTATGGTCCACCTCCTATCGGCTACTGAAGCCCGAGTATCAAACTACTGAAAGCGGAGAATACCTCGGTACCTGCTTGATGGTGCTGGCAGATCGACTACTTGGTCTGGGGGGTTCCGTATCAATCCATGGGGGCTTTAGTCATAGCCCCCGCCTCTGCTTTGTTCCCGCTCTAGGCTTAGACCATCCTTCATCAGTGCTTCCTGCGCTTCTGATTATGGAGCTGTACGACCTTCCGTTCCGGGTCAACGAATGAAATGAAACAACTGCCTCTCCCTCTCCCGTCCATCAAAAAGTGTTATTTCCTCCAGCTCCCGACTCCGCTTCTCCCTCCGATGCCGGTAGATTAATTCATTGACAAAACCCATTGATTCCAAGCAAGAGGATGCGCGTTAGCGCAACGGCTTTCGCGCTAGTTGCTCAATCCGTTGCTTGTTTGGTGAGAAAATCGCTGATGCGAACTCGGTAGTGCTACTGAAACCACTTTGTGCATCTTCAGTTGCCAGGAAAGAAAGACGTGCTGGGTCAGTCCGGCACGTCACGCTTGCTAATACGGCCCGGCTGCCCCTATACAGAAATCGTTTTCTCGATTGACCAACTTAACATACGCGTTTTCGTTATGGACAAGCTCTCCTTCTGTGCGCATCGATCGACCGACGTAGGGATTTGCATGGGGCGTTGCGCGTCGCGTCGGAGATTGTCAGACAATAAACGTTTCAATGGGTGTAGGTACAGGGGGAGGGGGTGTGGCGTACGCCACTGACTTTCTGGTGTGCAGGATGCACTTCCCACATGATTGTACAGTAGGCGTTGGAGCCCTCATCTGTAGGTACATGGAGGTGTGGTGATCGCATATGCGGAGCAGCTTCCTTCGAGATGCCTTTGACCCGGGACCTACAGTCAGCACGAGAGCGTTAACATCAAGGACGGAAGGATTCCCATGCATGATGCGTACAACTCTAATCGCGAAGCGAAGTAAAAAAAACAAACCGCTGAAAGGAGAGAATGCGGGAGACAGAATGATGTCGGGCCAACACAAGAAGTCAGACTAAACAACCCATTCGACGCGTCGGGGGTACTCGACCACCGGGAGATAGGGATTTAGTGACTTACCAACCAACCGGACATTGAGGGCAAGACATACCATACAAATCACGGCTTCGGCTGCTGTAGTCCTCTAGCCGAGCCACTACTAGCGTGTGTGTAATTCATGGCAGTTCACTATTTTTTTTGTTATGGAGCTATTCTCTTTCTTTTATTTTTATATAGTATAGAGCGGTAAGTTAGTGCTGTTCTAAGGAAGTGGTAGCTGTTCCAGTACACAAAGAAGGGAGATTTGTGTAACCCGAGCTCTTTGATCAAGACGGTGTGGCCAAAGTCAATCCTTTGAGAAAAAAGTCATGTATTTTCGTTGGCTATAGTGATCAGCACAAGGGGTACTGCTGTTATGATCCCCGCACGCAGAAAAAACTCATCTCAAGACATGTCACATTTGATGAAACACGATTTGCCTCGCTACCCCATGCGCCTCTTCTCGGGGAGAGATACACACACGCGCGATGACTGCTTTGCCACCGCCCACTCTATGTGCTCCGATTAGCGTTCCGACGCCTGGCAGTGCACACGGCTCAGATTCGGTTGACCACGCCCACATCCGCTTCAGACATAAAGGACCATTGGGGTCCGGCCCTATCGTACTGGAAGTCCCATGCTTTTCGTTTTTCTTCTCGTGCGTTAGGATTGAAACCTAAGCTAATTAAGCTACTATCTCTGGAGAATGGTATCCGTTCATTTCTGCCTGTCCATAAGCGTATATAGGATGAAGTCTAAACGAATGTGCCACTCCCATTACGGTTAAGGCATTTGAGAATATTAGCATTGGGCACTCTAACTCGAAGGAAGAAGCCGAAGCCAGTCCAGTAGCTCGAACTCAGACTATCTACGAAAAAGATGGAGTGCTTTAGCCCTTAATCTGCCTTGTTTTGAGAAGCGGGGAGGTAGTTTTGTCAAGCTCGTTAAACGCAACGACAGTCAAGGCTAGGAAGATTTTCCAGGCCAGCCAACAAAGTGGGATATTCTTTGGAAGAAAGCCTGTATTGTTTGACAAGATCTTTAGGTCGGTCTCAACACGTTGGCATCTTCTATTCCTGACTCATTGGGGATATTATGCCTTTTGCTTGTCAGAAGTAGACCGACGATACGGACTAAAGTAAGTCAGATCTCAAAATATTTTATTTCATCATACTCAGTCCTGAAAGAACAAGCAAGGGATGAGCGCACGCTGGTAGTAGAAGGAAGCGGAGATGGAGGCAGCTAGGCATCAGTTTGAGTTCGAGATCGAGACCAGCTTGAGCCACTATTGCTAGGACGGGCTTACTTAGACTGAGAACAGAGATTCTTTTCTCTGCTATGCTACTTTCCTCTTTCTTCCCTGAGGGCATTCCTTTCCTGAACATAGAGCCAAACAGTCTTGCCCGGAACTCTATCCCCCCGATTCCTTCCCTTCTTGAAGAAAACGATACCGAGAACACCATCCAGGCAATAGCACTTGAAAAAATGAAAATACCATCTGCGTCAGAAAATATTCTATTGCTATTCGGGAGAACACAGGCTTCGAAAGCTTACTGCCCGGCCATGCTACTCTGTTTTGGTTGAAGTACCTTCTGACACTGCTGATTCCATCTTTATATCGTTCGAGCTAGCCCCATGACTTCTTGGTCGAGCGCAGCTCTTGTTCGATTTCTCTTTCTTTGATCGAGCGCAGCGAGAAGCAAGTCTGGCGAACCTTGTGCTAAAATTCCTTCTTTTCTTTCTTTCTTGGTTTTGGATCGGTTTGTTAAAGGTGGGAAAGGTTTGTTTACAAAGGCATGACTCAACTGCTGCAAACTTATCAGGATTGTACCTACCGTGAAATTCGTGCCGCATGGCAGTCTTGCATGTAAAAGGGCCTGTGGTGGTGGTTATCTATCAGGCGGGAAGCGCCAAGCCTATCACGCGGGAAAGACCCCTAACCAACCACCAACTTACCTTCCAACCAAGCCCTTCGATCCCGCGCTGCTGCTGGGTATATAATCTCGGTCCTCCCCTTACTTTGAAGCCTACAGCTCCACAATTCGTTTTCCTGTAATTAATGGCAAGAATCCAAAAGATACTGTTTTTTCTTTTTCTTGTCTTTTTTCTGCTTTTTCATGGCATCGAAGCTACGCGAGGGAAAGCGATGCCGCCCACTCTGCCGCAAAAGGGGGCGGCTTTCTTCTTCCCCAAAATGACAGTTCCACCATCAGGGCCCAGCATGCAGCAGAATTCTGTGGAGAGGCTGCCACTAAATGATGCAAAGCGCCTTGTGCCATCCGGCGCTAATCTTCTACATCACTAGGTTAGCGGGACCTGAAGAAAGACTAAGTCCGTCTGTCGAAAGCTCAGTTGTTGGTTTGGTGATACTAGTGCTTTCTAGTGTTTGAGTTGTTCAGGAGTCGTTATAAGTCAGATTACCTCATTGTAACGCAGGTGTCCCCTGCTTTCCTTATTTCCTTTTTTCTTGTATGAACTTTGGCTTTCTTAATAAAGCTGGGCGTCTATCCTGAGTGTGAGCATTCATAGTTGTGAACTTGTGATACTATTGTTTAACTTGCTGCAAAGACTACTTTTACTTGCAATTGGTTTATAAAATGGTCTGGTGCTTTAGGGGGTCTGCTCCCACAATTACTTAAGATCTAGTGCTGTTCTAAAGTCTAAACCAAGGAGCAAATGAAGAATTATCTGTAGTTAGCAGTTGTGTTTTGAGAAGAGTACTTCCTTATCTGGAGATTCTAGACATTTGTTATCTGGGGAAGTTCACTAATGAACACAGAAAAGTGATTAACCTAATGAATATTCTTATATCCTTGGTTTGTTAGCAGTTCTGGATTTTTAAGCCCTTTCTTTGATTTGATTAAATAAGAAAGGACTACTTGGAAAGCGACACAGACACTGGTACATCAGGAAAACCTTTAGAACTCACCGTTCAACTTGATCTTCGCAGGAAAAAGCTTCTTCTCTATTAAGAGCAAATATCAATAAATAGACCAGCCAGCCGAGTGAACAAAGCCAGCCACAGCTTCTCTCTTCCTTCTAGCTCACGGGGAAGGAAGAAAAGACTTTTCTTATTCCAAGCCAGCTACGGGACAAGTGAAACGGGCAGTTAGTTCAGTGAGGACAGCAGTTCCAGCAAAGACAGTGGAATGCCTTGGTAAAGCTGTTCATTCTCAACGGGAAAGGATTTCTCTATTGCAACGGGGCTAGTTTCAACAAGGTGAGCAAAGCTAGATACTTAGGCTTGTCCAGTTGTTCCACCAACCCCTGCTCCCGACCCAGGTACATTCTTCTTGGCAGCTCAAGACCTTTCTTGTTCCTTGCTCCCGTGGATCGATACTAGTTACTTACCTTTAATCTTAGCTTAGTGTCTTTTACCTAACCTACTCGCTCGCCGAGCTTTTTTTATCTTGGTTATTGGCTTTTTTACTCAAGTTAGAGCTTTTCTTTCCTGGCTTTTTCACTCGAGTTGTTTAATTGTTCGCTTGGCTTTAGCTCATTTTTTTGTCCATTTCTTCTCTTTACAGATCCCCTCGAAGTAGGAAGAAGAATGGCAATGAAAAATAATAGCAATAGTCGTCTCGTAGGTGCAGGTGCTGGTGAAAGAATAGCTTATGGGGCTGGAGTCAAAGGAGCTTTCATAGACATAGAAATCATAATAGAAAGAGCAGGCCTGCGAGCAGCGAGTGCCCTTTGTAAGTTGTGAGCCTGTCAAACCATAGGCGCCTTACCGCCCCCCCCCCCTTTATTTTTAGAATTAGAAAGAAGGGGATGAAAGACAAAGAAAGAGATAAGGTTATTTATGATCGGAGAAAAGGAAGGGGAAGCTGGTGAATAACTTAACCCATCCTCGCTGGCTGGAGTTAGAGCTTTCTTAGGTTAGGAATCCACATAAGAAAGAAATTCTCATCGTTGACCACGAGCCATTCTAGACAGTGCGGGCGGCAAAGCACTTTTTAATGGTTTTGGTAGTTCAATTTCAGTAAATTAACCAAGGCATAAGGTATGTTTAGACGAATCGGCCCTATTTATCACTCTTGCTACCAGTTGCATAGAATCTATCATAAGCCGTTGTAAACAAAGGATTTTCCTATTAATAATTGGGCCAACCAACCAAATAGTAGGGTTTTTCGCACGATACGGGAGTAGGTCTCTCCATCTAGGAAAAGCAAAAGCTGGACGATCGAGAGAAAGTAGTAGGCTCATATTCCGGTTCAAGTACAAGTAGAGGATCACGCCCAAGCCTACATAGTTCCATTCCAACCGGAGAGGGGAACTCTCTCAAGAAATCGACAAGAAAGCAAAGTAATCGCAATTCTGAACTTCGCTGATCCAACAACACCAGTTCCTCGATCTTGAGAGTAGTACAGGTACTTCGGAATCTGGAGCAAGCAGGTTTCATTCCTGGTAAAGGTGATTGGTCGGTACTCCCTTCTGCCAACCCACGAGCTAAAGGAAAAGGAAAGAGGAGAAGGAAGTAGACAAAAGTCGTGATTTCTTCATTACCGGAGCCTTCTCGGGTAGTCTACTTATGACATGGCTCGTTCAGAGGGCTCTTCGCGCTGTCTTCAATATTACTATTTGTCCAAACCAACCAGTAGTAGAAATTCAGAAATGGTAAGATTTGAAGTTAGAGCAAGAGCTCTGGGTAGGTATCGTAAACATCCTGAGTGTATCACGGCATTGAAGCAGAAGAAACAGAAATGTTTTCCTTTCATTGTAGCCGATATAGAGACTGTTATACTAAATAATGTGCTTGTACCTTATGCTGCGGGGCTCTTAGTGGTGAATCCGGGGGATGATGTGGCTGCCATGGATGATCAAATAGACACATATTTTTGTGAAGATTACAATTTGATAATACCTTCCCTTGAAGAAAGGAGTACTAACATTGGCTAAGACTTTATGTCCGCACTTAGGTTCAAAAGGCTCAATAGCACATGACGAAGTTCAAGTGTCTTCTCTTCAGGAAAATAGAGCACAATTGTTGGATTATATGGAGCTGGATATCAGTCTTTTAGGAGGAGTGCTTTTATTCTATTTCCCGAGGCACTCTTCAACGATTGAGTCCCGAGGCACTCTTCAACCACTCTTAGTGCTATCGTCAGGGTCACCAGCCTACTGTACCCTTCTTTCTTATTCTGGCTTTGTCTAGCTTAAACAGAAGAGGCTTGGTTAGCTTCCTTCCTTTCTATCAGGTGCTGTTCTTTGCTACCAACAATTCATGTTGTACGCGGTGAAGTAAATAGTGCACTTGCGGCAAAAAATTATACAATGGCGGGAAAAGTTGGCAACTTCAGCAGCTACAAGTGTGCTCCTATTGGCGTTGAAACGCAAACTTATTTAGGAAAGCTAGTTGTCTGTCTAGAAAATAAGTTGCAAGATGTATCGATCTAGTCAGAAAAATCAATGCATTCTTCAAAACTATACATATTAAACGTGTTTTCTCTTCATAGGTCAAGTGGATTAGGGTTTTTGGCTCGGACTTCGCGACATTCACCGAGGTTCAAGAAATGCTCATATCAATGGATAAAACATTTTACTATATTGAGGGAATTTTTCTCAGGGGGTTGAAGGGGGGCTTTTTCTGAATGGGCGGTCTTCATTCAACGCCTCCTCGATGTTGTACTCTGATGTACAGTAGCAAGAGTGATATATAGGGAGGGCCTGAACTTTGGCTGACTGACCAGGTGGCTTTAAGCATCGGGTTCATCCCAACCCACGCGTGTTTATTGTGCGCCCATTCCCTTTGTCATCCACATTAGCCATTGGATCTGAGATCTGTGGATCGTATTAATCAAAGTTATTTTCTCATTAAGCATCAAAGTGTAAAGGGAGCGCATTTACTTTATAAAAGAGTTTATGAGAACCATCCGACTCCCTAAGGAAATGAGTATACGTTTCCAACCCTCCAACCCTTTTTGAACCTTCTATAGGAGTGGGAGGATGATGAGCTTATTAGGGAAGAAAGCACTGGTGATGTACAAACAAGCTGAAGCAAAGTGGGGTAACAGATTCAGTCCACTGGAAAGGGAGAGAGGTGCTGAGACAGGGATGAGTGCTCTGGCAACCCCGTATGAGTATACTGGTCAGAGGGGGGATCTACTAGTCCTAGATCTTGCGTTTAACTATCCTTCGGGGCCAGTGCTATCAGATTCCACTAAATTGACTAGTGAAAAAACCCGTACTAGACTCCAACTACTAGTACCTGATCAGTAGGTGTTGGTTTCGGACTAAAGTACCGAATAAAACAGAAAATGACACCCTCACCTTCTTATCTCGACAAATGCTCGAAACTCGCGACTGCATGCCCTAAGATGTAGACACCCTCAAGATGCTCTCTCAACCAGCCATGAATCTCGACAAGGGAGACAAAGGATCGACTCGCCCCCGTATCAATCAGTGTGTAAGTAGGACACCCAAATATTAGAAGCGTACCCGCTATCAGATAAGGCAGGATCCTCATGGTCGGCTACGTGCTGCACTTCAACGTATTCCTGGTCTGCTACATCCTCCATAACCTTCACAGCCTTTACTCTAGCCTTCTGCTGAGTCCCAGTCCTACCACCTCCCCTCTTTTCAGTCGGAGTACCACGACCACGTGACTGGGCTTTCCCCCACGACCAGCACCTACCACCGTCGAGCTACCCGTCCCGCGACCAGTACCACCGAAGCTACGACCAGAAACACCTACTCCATTACCTCCTCCACTAACCTCTGACAAAGGGAATGTACGCTTTCCAACCTAGATATCTGCAGGCTTTCCTCATTAGAAAGAATAGATAGCCCTGTGCCTTTAGCATAACTATCAATTTTTTTACCATTTGCTACAGTCACAACCATTGGATTAGTTTTCACTAATTTACACTTAATCCCATCAATCACCACTGGGTTGATAAAGCTGTGGGTGCTCCCACTGTCTAACAGTGCAAAGATAGCTTTATTAGCTACTACTTCCCCTTTCAATTTCATTGTAGAAAGATTAGGATTAGATGAGGTTGCACACATGGACACAATGGCCTCATCAGCTTCAACTTCTTCTACTTGCACTGTATTCACATCCACACCCTCTACAACTGGTTCACTACTGTCACATACCTCAACTATGAAGTGGTACTGTCTACTAGCTCTATAATGACTTTCCGGTAGCATAGACCCTAAAGTAGTTACCGTTCACTTGATTTTATTCTTCTACTTGTGGAGTCCAAGATTATCTATTACCTACTGTTTTCATATTCTACTTAGTTAGTTCTAATGATCTGGTCTTCTCACCGGACAGAGTCACATGCTTAGTATGAAAGTCTTACGGTACAAGGAAGAAGTCAAGTCAACCACACATCAAGTTCAAGTCCAGTCGATTTCAATGAACAAATGGAGTTGGCGATGCCTAAGCCTTGCTTATCTGAAGCAGAGTAGTATAAGAACTTGGCTCTGTCTGTCATCCCTCTTCGAACTTTCTGTCAAATCAAGCAATTCAAAAGCAAGTGTCTTACAAATAGAGTAGTGAATCGGGTACATCTGCGCTAGGGTCAATCTTCTTGAGCCTTGAGTCATTCTACTACTATCGGGAAGGAGAAGGGTAAATAAGTTTTGGAGCTTGGCGCTTGGGAATTCATTGTAGAAGAAAGTCAATGACAAAGTACTCTACGAAACTCCGTGAACCTAACTCAATTCTGAATAATGAAGAAGAACCACTTTATTGACTCCAGCCGACTGAGACAGTCAAAGCGTAAACTCATGGGGAAGTAAACTTCTACTACTAGAGAAAAGAGGATAGCCATCTGAAACACTCTTCTTTGTTCAGTGCTTGACTTGAAACTACTGCTCTTGGGAAGATATTCAACTATTGGTTGTTCTACACTGCTTGACCAGAGAAGGTGAGTCCTTCAGGCAGAATTGTCCCCGTCAAACTCTTATCAATATTGGCTGTCAACTAGACTATATAGCAATAGCAGGATTTTATTGTTCTTACTCATTGTCTACAGAACTGATCTTTCTCATCATAGGACATCTAGAGCATCAGAACCAAGTCATACCAACTTGAAGGAGGGATTCTTTTTACTGCACATAGGCGACGTAGCCATAGATGCTAAGCATTTCTTCTCCTATATGTCTCCAAAATAGACAACTTCTACTTGATCAGATAGAAAGCACCCGCTTCCACAACCAGCTTGCACCAGATCATCCTATCAACTAGACACAAGGAAGATTCTGACTAGGAAGTTTCATTCTACTTCTCACATGTGCACCGGACGATTGTCATTCCTCTCTATCAATCTAGTTGAAAACTTGACTTCTTGCCTATTAGGACAGAAATAGCTGAATCAGTGAAATCAGTATTTCTAAGCCCTAGTTCAATCTAGAGGCCGTCACGAAGGGATCCCTCGGGTCAACAAGCAAGGGATGAGGCTAAAGCGCATACGTTTTCTTGCTGGGTAATTATTAAGAAAGTTTTTGTGTTGTTGATTCCTATTCCTAGGTGTTGTGCTTTTTCCCCTATGCCGCCTATTGGTACTAGTGGAGTAGGATTGGCCTGTAATACAGAACCTATAGGTGGTGTAACCTTTCGCTCAATACTAAAATCTACAATTGAAGCATCTGAGGCTGCATCAATCGAGGATACACGACATAAGGAATTGTTAGTTCACCTCACCTTCCCCAAGCGTGGCGTGGGTTTCCTTTACTAATTTGGTTCTCTCTATGCGAACCCCCTCTCTTTCTCGTAAGAATGAGGTGTAGGGCTAAAAAAAATAGACAAGAAAAAAGAGTCAAATCGCACCATCTCTAAATGCCCTTTTTTCTCCAGAGGTTGTCGGAATTATTCGAAAAAAATATTGGCTACGAAGAGGTCTTATCAAGAAAATTTCCATTTCTACGGGATCTAGGCATAATTAGCAACCCATTCTATATAGAATGATTGATTTTCATTACTTCACAAAATAACATAAAAACAAACAAATTCGATTCTTATAAATAGATCCATATGTTCTAAATGGATAAGAGAGATATGGGCTTTCCGCCCAGCTCAAATTGTCTCCTTTTCCTTCTGTTTGGACAAGGAGAGATATGAAATATTTGACTAAGATTGGATTTCATTCCACTTTCCTATTTCTCAACAACAACTTCTCTCATCAGCTATTTCGCGTTTTCAAAGTCATTAATTGTCCCATACCCTATTTTCTATTTCGATTGTATGGCGTAGCGTACGTTATGCAAACAGAATTCTAGGGTTATTATGGAATAAGAAGAATTCTTCCATTCTTTTTCTCTTTGGAGAAAAACCAAACTCAAACTTTTCGAGTTAGCGGAATTCCTAGTAAAAAAAAGAATCCTGGATTCTTCCACTTAGATGAAATAGCTTAGATGAAATAGTAAGTAATAGTTCCGCTCGTATCCATGGAAATGGGAAAGGAATTATTCCAATAGAACCATGGAACCCCCGAGCGGTTGTGGTTGTACCTGTACTTGCAGGGATACGAAAACTCGCTATTCACTCAGTTTCTGGTCAATAATAAGATTATGTAGGAGAGATGGCCGAGTGGTTCAAGGCGTAGCATTGGAACTGCTATGTAGGCTTTTGTTTACCGAGGGTTCGAATCCCTCTCTTTCCGTTTCTGTTAATTCACCAACGTTACCGACCACAATGTATCAAATCAAATAGATTTCCGCAATAATACCTTTATTTGATAGAAATTCATTATTCTAAATTAATTACTTGGGTACGTAAAATACAAATGAGCAAAAAATCCAAAAATCCTTCCTACTGTAGATAGATCCATTTGTGATACATGAATGAGAAAATACGGATTAAGGCCCTTCCGCGAAAAGGGGATAAAATTCTATGAACCTTTCTTATTTTCGTTAGGTTCAAGTCTTACGAGAATAAAGAGAGAATCCCATTCTACATGTCAATACCGACAACAATGAAATTTAGAGTATTCACTAAGGTTGATCCGTCGACTTTCTAAATTGTGAGGGTTCAAGTCAAGTCCCTCTATCCCCAATAAAAAGCCCATTTCACTTCCTAACTACTGTACCAACCTCTATTTTTCATTAATGGTTCAAACAAGATTCACTATCTTTCTTATTCTACTCTTTCACAAACGGATCCGAACTTACTTCTTTGGATCTTATCCCATTCATACAAATGAACATATTATAGTATAGGCAAGTAATCCCTATTATTAAGTAAGTCATTCACAATCCATATCATTATTCTGACATTTACTAAGTCCAATTTGAGAATACTTTTTTCTTTTTTAGTCCCTTTAATTGACATAGATACAAGTACTCTACTAGGATGATGCACAAGAAATGGTCAGGATAGCTCAGTTGGTAGAGCAGAGGACTGAAAATCCTCGTGTCACCAGTTCAAATCTGGTTCCTGGCACAGAAAAAAGGATCTACCGAATAGGTATTGATACAAATTACTCGAGATGGATTGGGATACATATTATAGAATAATATAGAAGGAGTATGATTTTTGCATCTAAGTAGAGAAATCTCTAAATAGAGAGACTTCTTTTTCTTTAGGGTCAAAATCTCGGGTTCTTTTCTTTATGGTACAGAAGGAGGTGAGATTAGGTTCCCTTTTCTTCATTTTTGCATTTCTTATTCTGCTATTCCGAATATTTTTATATTCTTGCTTATCTTACTTTCCTAGTTGTTCTAAGTAATGCGCGCGGTACAAAGTTCGTGGTAGGGAACTTCTTTGAGTCATCGTATTTTTCTGTTTATACGAAGGAAATGAATATGTGATTTTCCAAATTGGAGAATCGAAATGAAGCCCTTTTTTGCTCAGTCTATCTGGACCCTTTTGTATAATAGGAATTCATTCTAATGAAAATATAGTAGGTATTCCGTTTCGTCTAGGAACAGAACGTAAAAATATTCCTTGACTTGAATAAAATCTGGAGTTGTGTTGTATAAGTGAGCATGAATTTCTTATCATTCAATGAGCATCTTGTATTTCATAGAAATTGGGGGTTATATAGTCCTTACGTAAGGGCCAGCCTATCCAACTTTCAGGCATTGGGATACGTTTAAGGCGTGGATGATTATCATAAGAGATTCCCACCATATCATAAGATTCGCGTTCTTGAAAATCGGCACTTCTCCAAATCCAGAAGACAGACGGGATTCTAGGATTATCCTTTTGGGCAAAGACTTTTATGCTGCATACTTCTTCTTTTCTATCGGTACCATACTGTATTCTCGTAAGATGATACAAGCTAGCTAAAGATCCACCAGGTGCTACGTCATAAGCACATTGGGAACGTAAATAATTGTAACCATATACATATAAAATGACAGCAATGGAATCCCAATCCCCTGCTTTTATTTGTAAAGTCTCTATTCCTCGGTGATCGAAGCCCAAAGATCTATGAACCACCTCATGTTTGACTAGCCAATTAGATAACCAACCCTGCTGCATTGTCTTGATCTCTCCCCCTTTGTATAAATATTTCACATTTCGAATGCAAGTTTGAAAGATTGCCCTGCTCTTTCTTTTTCTGCACAAAAGAGCCCTTCCTAATTCACTAATTTGTAGGAAGATACTGGACTTTTGGATTTGAAAAAAGTTTCAGAAGATATGTCTAAAGTAGACGGTGATTGATAGAGCAATTCTTGCTCGTAAGTTCCAGTATGAGTACAGCGCCGAACATAAAGCTTGTGACTGGTAGATCGATTTCTCTTTTGAGATAGAGTTCGATCCTCAACTATTTCTCGCGATATCTTCTTACGAAGTTTTGTTAGAGCATCTATAACCGCCTCCGGTTTAGGTGGACAGCCCGGCAAGTAGACATCCACAGGAATTAACTTATCGACTCCCCGAACAGTACTATAGGAATCCGTACTGAACATTCCCCCAGTAATACTACAAGCTCCCATAGCAATGACGTATTTTGATTCAGGCATTTGCTCATATAATCTCACTAAAGAAGGAGCCATTTTCATTGTTACCGTACCGGCTGTGAAAATTTGGTCCGCTTGCCTAGGACTTGATCTTCTTGGTACCAATCCATAATGATCAAAGTAGAATCGCGAGCCTGAAGCAAATTCAATGAAACAACAACAGGTACCATATAGAATAGAAGGGGCCATAAACTGGAGAGTCTTGACCAATTCGAAAGATCATTTGGTGTAGTTGAAATAACGGAATTGGAATCGGTCAAGTATAGGAAATTAATATAAGAATGAATAACTTTCTTAATGGTTTATTTTTTTGCTTTTATTTATCTTAATATTCATTCCATTCAGGCCATTCCAATGCTCGCAAGCAAGCACGAAAAAGCTTCTATTTCTAAACGGAAACGCCCAATACATCGAAACTCATTACCCATGGATAAAGCCAGTCGAGAAAAAAAAAGAAAACAAACATGGTTTAGCGGATTCGGAATTGTAACCAAGCATCCTGGGTTCTATACCCGATTCAACACTAGAGCATGCAGCCGATCCTGGATACAGAACTATAGAAAGTGTGCAGTGAGGGATCTTTATTGGTAGCCAGTCTTTCACTTCCGCCTCTCCACTCCCATGCCTTTCTTGGTCGGACCAACCCAACCGGCGATTTCCGACAAGTCTTTCTGCTTAGAGCAAGAAGCGGAACAAAAATCAAGCTTTCTTTATTTTCATTTATGGATAACCAATCCATTTTCCAATATAGTTGGGAGATTTTACCCAAGAAATGGGTACATAAAATGAAAAGATCGGAACATGGGAATAGATCTTATACCAATACTGACTACCCATTTCCATTGTTGTGCTTTCTAAAATGGCATACCTATACAAGGGTTCAAGTTTCGATCGATATTTGCGGAGTGGATCATCCCTCTCGAAAACGAAGATTTGAAGTTGTCCATAATTTACTGAGTACTCGGTATAACTCACGCATTCGTGTACAAACAAGTGCGGACGAAGTAACACGAATATCTCCGGTAGTCAGTCTATTTCCATCAGCCGGCCGGTGGGAGCGAGAAGTATGGGATATGTCTGGTGTTTCTTCCATCAATCATCCGGATTTACGCCGTATATCAACTGATTATGGTTTCGAGGGTCATCCATTACGAAAAGACTTTCCTCTGAGTGGATATGTGGAAGTACGCTATGATGATCCAGAGAAACGTGTGGTTTCTGAACCCATTGAGATGACCCAAGAATTTCGCTATTTCGATTTTGCTAGTCCTTGGGAACAGCGTAGCGACGGATAATTCCGAATCTACATAGGTCTAGTCCAGGGGACAAATCAATAGGAAATGCTATTTGCTTCTTAAGATAAGATAAGATAAGATAAGATAAGATAAGATAAGATAAGATAAGATAAGATAAGATAAGATAAGATAAGATAAGAAGAAGAACTTTTTAGAAATGAAAGAGCGGGCGTCGGATATCATTTCTTCAAATAAGGAAGAAGTGTTATCGAAGGATTTCCTTCCATTCTTCCTAGTATGGAAGAAGTCAAGAAAAAGTACTGCGTCTCGATCTATACGAAAGGGCACAGGTTTTTTCTTTCGGTTTCATTGATAGCAGAAGAGTACGCTAGCTAGCGGAGCCTGAAAACGCTTGCTTGCGCCCCACCCCTACGGAAACTATTGCCTATGCTTGCTGCTCGCTCAGTGTCAGTAGAAGGGAAGAAAAGATGGTCACTCCTTTTAGGAACATGGCGAGCCTTACTTACGACTGTTGCACTTCACTCGCAGCTCGTTCATTCACTTGCTCATGAACTCGCTGCTTCGCCAGAAGCGACTAGTCGCCTCCTTTCCTCCGCCGAAAGATGCTTAGCCAGAAGCGACGAAGGAGGGGAGCTGGGGAAGGCCGACGATGGCAATGAGGGGGAAGCTGTCGTAGAAGCTTTGCCCCTTGCTTTACAGAAATTGTTATGAACTTACTAAATGACCTTATTTATTCTCCCGGAACGCTAGCAAATCTAATAGTTCCATCTGCTCTTCTTAACTTAAGAACGAAGGCCGCCATCCTTCTTATTCAGGAACCCTTTGTTTGAGGAGGGCGTATCCCCGGGAAGGGGAGAGTGGCCGAGCGGTCAAAAGCGACAGACTGTAAATCTGTTGAAGGTTTTCTACGTAGGTTCGAATCCTGCCTCTCCCACTTGTTGTAGACTTAAGAGAAGAGAAAGTAGGCGGAAGCCTAGGAGGGCCAACCGAGCGAAGCTCTTTCTTTTTTTGGCCGTGCCGTGAAGTGCAATTTTCTCGTATGCGTTTTAGAGAGGTTGTCGAAAAAAGACGATCTATAGAGATTCCCCATCTATATCTAATCGAGAATAGAAGCGAGTCGCTTCCGGCGTCGGCTTGTAGTCTCTACAGTCGGCACACGCACGCCGCCCGCCATCATGCCTCCTTGGTTCGGGACGAAGCCAAGCGAGACATACGATAGACGAAGGAAGCGCCCACCCAGCTGGAGGGCTAAAACCTATAGTTTTGAAGTTGCAAACTCCAGCTTCGAAGCTGGAGTGCTTTAGCCCTTTAGTTTTGAAGCAAGAATCACCGTCTTGAGCGCGCAAGGCGCTCAAGAACAAGTAAGGGATGAGCGCTTTGTTGCGCCTGCGGATACATTTTCTTGCTGGGGAAGGCTAGTTTGATCGAGGATTGGAGAGGAGAGGTGGAATAAAAAGCTCGGGATGGATTTTGGAGTCTTTGTGCGAGCCGTATGCGGTGAGAGTCGCACGTACGGTAAGGAGGGGGGTTCGCGTCTATACGTGTAGTGTGGTGGTTGGGCCTACCCACCCTATTTGTTCCATGATCTATGGGTCTACTGGAGCTACCCACTTCGATCAATTAGCCAAGATTTTGACCGGATACGAAATCACTGGTGCTCGATCTAGTGGTATTTTTATGGGGATTCTTTTTATCGCTGTAGGATCCCTATTCAAGATTACTGCAGTTCCTTTTCGGGCGGCTGTAGGACGGACGGCCCCCTATAGGTAGTAGGGTAGGATGGGTGGTACCGCTCAGATAGCGGCCAATCCTCCTAACTGCGCGCGGGCCGGGCTTAGAGCGCGTGAAACTCATCACTACCTCGTAAGGGCGTTGAGACCATAGCATGTTACACAAAAGCGCCGCTTTCTCTGGAGTGTTGTCACACAGCTGCCCGACTAGAAGAGCTACTCGCTCTGTAGTGTTGTCACACAAGATAAGCACGCCGCCCGCCTGCTGGCCGGGCGAATCGAAGTTATCTTCCGGTCAACTGTCCGCCCAGTCAAGTGCAAAAAACACAGTGGAATCACGCAACGCACGCAGCTGGTGTGCTTCCTGCCCACGAGGAAAGAAGAGCGACAAGGTTCAGATTTGACTGTTTGCAGCATGGGAGCTGATTACCCAAAAAATCCCTGGGAAAAAAGAAAAGATATCTCGGTAACGAAAACCATAGGAGGCTGTATTGGCGAGATCCAAGGGTTCACAGCAGCCCAAAAGAAAAACCGCCTGGAAGTCCGAGGACCTTTAGTACCGTACCGAACCAGCAGCCTTCGCGCCAAGCGACGACCGCCCTTGTCCCTTTCCTTTTTCCATTCAGCCTACTTCTTAGCTTTGTTCCGTCAGTCTAAGGCAAAGTCCGTGACGAAGATCTTTCTATCAATAGATAGGAATGAGTGTTCGTTATAGGGGATAGGATCCATCTGCTCTCTCTCTATTTTCTTTGATGCAATTTAGAGAGAAAGAGCAGTGCGAACTAAAAAAAAAGATAATCGGGAGATGAAAAAGATACATAGACATCTAAAGTAAAGGGATGTATATATTATTCCTATATATATCATCTATCTATGAAAAAAGTAAACAGAGTTCGTTTTTGGGTTCCCCGAAGCCCCGAATGGATTGGATCGTTTCTGCTTCTGCCAACGAAATGAAGGCCTCGCCCCTTCCGAATGCTTCTCCGATCCTGAACGCGAAGAGAATAAGATGCTGCTCCCCCTCCCTCTGTCTTTTTCCGCTTTGCTAATCTTCCCCTCTAACGCGGGCCGGGCCGGGCTTAGGCGGGCGCGGGAGGAAGAAAGAAAGTCGAAGAGCGTCTTCTCCTTTGTCCTTTTTTCAGTGCAACACAGGAAAGCACCCTCTTTTTGTAATCTCTGCAGCTTCCCAGAGGCTTTTTTTTGTATTGAACGCATGGCGTAGCTAGGACCCCCCCAATCATGTTTGAGCCTATGTTCACCCGGGGCTCAAAAAGGAGAATTCCGGAATGCCTGCCGACGTTCAGATAAGGTGCATATCCCTTACCACTAAAGGAAAGGCTCGACGAAGGGGGGGATATTAAAAGGGTAAGGAAAACGCTTTCGGAGATTGAGATGTCGATTTGTTTTTCATCGAAAAGGAAGAAGGCCGAGGGGATAGCAGCCTTCCTTCGGGCTTTGCCTGCCGACGTTCTAATAAAGAATTCCGGCTCGGCCCGGGAAAGCGCTGGCAACAACATAAAGAAAGGGGTCCATGTAGCTGCTGCGCCCGCCCACTGAGCAGCAGGTTCGGCATCTACTACAAAAGAGAGAATCCACTTCAGATAACCACGTCTCTGCTAGGCAGCGTGTGGAATGGCCGAGAGCGGACCAAATGGATATATAATCCAAGCCGAGAGTGGAGTTACGTGAACAGCCGTCTGATGGAAAACAACTTTCACGTTCGGTTCAGAGAGCACTTTTTTCGTTGAGAATAAGTCCTTCCCTTTTGTGTGAATTCCCCAGCGGCGAATTAACAACTTGTGGGGCCCTATCTATTCAATCTCTCGAGCCCCAAGAAAACCCCCCTCTCCCTCGGACTCAATCTCTCTTTTGACTCTATATATGTGGGCACCTGATATCTATGAGGGTTCACCCACCCCGGTGACAGCATTCCTTTCTATTGCGCCTAAAATCTCTATTTCTGCAAATATGTCACGTGTTTCTATTGTTGCTTCCTATGGGGGTACATTACAACAAATCTTCTTTTTCTGCAGCATTGCTTCTATGATCTTAGGAGCACTGGCCGCCATGGCCCAAACGAAAGTCAAAAGACCTCTAGCTCATAGTTCGATTGGACATGTAGGTTATATTCGTACTGGTTTCTCATGTGGAACCATAGAAGGAATTCAATCACTACTAATTGGTATATTTATTTATGCATCAATGACGATAGATGCATTCGCCATAGTTCCAGCATTACGGCAAACCCGTGTCAAATATATAGCGGATTTGGGCGCTCTAGCCAAAACGAATCCTATTTTGGCTATGACCTTCTCCATTACAATGTTCTCATACGCAGGAATACCCCCGTTAGCCGGCTTTTGTAGCAAATTCTATTTGTTCTTCGCCGCTTTGGGTTGTGGGGCTTACTTCCTAGCCCCAGTGGGAGTAGTGACTAGCGTTATAGGTCGTTGGGCGGCCGGAAGGTTGCCATGAGTAAGGTTGGGAGACCGAAGGCTGTTTTCCGTGCACCGGACACGTAGCTTACCGAATCAGTTGCAACACAGATGGGAATGCATGCTACGAAAGACAGGGTCGAGTCTGATACATCAACCGTCGACTCCATATCCTTGTACGAGTCCACAATCACTACACGAGATGAACCTGGGTTTGGTGAATGGAAGTTGGCCTTAGGTGTAATAGGACTCCCAGTTACTGCGCGCGATCGTATACTGAGGTGCTCCCCGTCGGTTGTTGGAACGACGCGAGCCGGGCCGCGGGCCTCGATTCCTTTCATAAAGATGAAGGGACAGAGGTGACTAATTCCCCATCTCATTTGGGGCGGAAAACGAATCGACATCTCGATGTGATACAGCCCTTTCCATTTTCGTTGGGAAAGAACGGCGAAGTCCATCCGAACCCTCCAATGAAGAAATAAGAGGAGAGCAAAGCGCCAATGGCGCGCGAAGCGCATGCGGAAGGGGCACGGAGAAATAAAGAAGTGTGGAGGAGAAGCAGCCGAGCTCATTCCCTTCGCTTCCTGGGCCCAAAGCAGTGCTTTGTTTCCTGGCCAAATCAAGGATTTGGGGCTGATTGCAAAAGATATCTGAATAGAAAGATAGATCCATCCATCTATCCAGATATCTAAAAAAGAATCTATTTTTATTTCATGAAACCTTTGATTCAAAGAACAGCGCTTAGCCCCCCCGCTCATGAAACGGCTCTGCTGCAATGGATGGCAGAGGGTCCGTAGTACCCGAAGCACTGGAGTGATCCAGTAGCCGGGAAGGGGCCTAGAAGTGCCTACTACTACACCACACTACACTTGGCTCTACACATTTACAGAGCTTACCCCTGTCCAGTGTCTGGCAGAACGTTGGGGGCTTCAATCGTCGACTCGTTATCCCCATCTCAGCCCAGGCTAACGGAGCCTGACTTATTCAGGGGAGAGAGTGGAGCCTATCGAAGCACTCTTGAGAGTAAGATCCTTGGCTCCTCTTCATTCTCTACAGGGGTCTCTGCCCACATGGAAGCGGGGCAGAGATGGATAAGATCAAACACGGGAATAAGAAGCAATGCCTTTTTGATCATTTTGATAGAGGGGGATGGATAAAGTGGGCAAAACAGACTCACATTTTTCAATCGAAAAGATGGGTTCCTTTTTCGTCTCGACAAAGAAAGAATCATCTTGAAAACGCTCCTAACCCCTTCGTAGGGCCGTGTATAGTAAGTGATCCGAACCTGCCCGGAGCGAGCCCCCCTTAGAGGCAAGTGAAGTTGGTGAGCCGTATGATGGGCAACTATCTCCTGCGGTTCGGAGAGGACTCAGCTGTTAGTTAGTACCCCCTTGGTTTCGGGGTGGACCCTTTCACTCTATTTTATTATATACGCTTAGCGAAAAGAATGTTTTTTGATAGACCTAGGACATGGATTCTATATGAACCAATGGATCGTGACAAGTCGTTACTACTAGCAATGACTTCCTCTTTCATTACTTCATCCTTTCCATATCCCTCTCCCTTGTTCGATCTTACTCATCAAATGGCACTCAGTTCATATCTGTAAATTCGATCATTTACAAGGTTCAAAGAAAGGGTGGACTGCTGGTAAGCACTAATTCTCTGCATTTCCGTGATTCAAAAACAAGGGCGTACGTAGCCCATTGTAGATTCCAGCCGAGAAGATTAAGGAATTGTGATAGCAACCATGTTACTTGCTAAATTGTGCCTATATCTACTCCAAAACTGGAGGCATTCATCTATTCATTCAAATACTACATATAGTGAGGTTAGCCATGTTATACGCTGCTTACTAAAAGGGGGTTACACCTTCTCTCGCAGGCGTTGGTCAATACGGGATCCTACCAAGCCAGATAAATTATGGCCGATAGGCGCTTTGGATGCTGTCATAGTCAAGGCAATGGCCCGCTTGCTTTGTTTGGAAATGGACTCGATATACCATCTAAATTCCAGAGAGTATGGGGTAGCGAGGGGTGCTAGGTCTTTCTTCGCAAGCGTTTCCCGATGGCCTGAGATGGCTTGGATGGTGAAGTTTTCAATCGTTGAGTGCAGATCAGGGATAGATCACCACCTACTGGGTAATTTTCTTAGAGAGCATCTTGGTGAGGAAAACTCTGGGTTTGTGGATTTGGTTCAGAGATTTTTGGTGCGGGGAAAAAAATACAGATGCCAATCTATAGGTATACCGCAAGACACCTCTATCTCCCAAGTTCTAATCCAATGTTATCTTCACCAGCTTGACAAGATCTTAAAAGAGGTGTGGTACTTCTCCCAAGAGGGAGAACAGCCTTTGAAGGTGTACTATGCTAGGTATGCGGACACAATCTTGTTAGGCATTCCACGAATTCAAAATTTCTTTAATGCCGCTAGAGCTAAAGAGCATGCGCGAACCATACTCAAAAATTATTGCGATAAGTTAGACCTCGATGTCAGCTGGGAGGAGATTACCTCTGAGAAACTTCTCATTTTTCTTGGTGGGAAAAAAAAGTTTTACGTTCTAGGGTTGCTTGTCTCTTTTACAGATAGTGGGGGCATCAAAGTTAGGATTCCTTTAAAGATGTGGGGGAAAAGTATTAGCACTGGTAGACTGGTCCAGGAGTTTAGGGGTGGCCTTAACCGTCTCACAATGGCAAACTTCCTCAAGCTGCTCAATGAACACGTTGAGGCCTACCTACGCACTTCTTTCCAATATCCTCTATCTCAAAATCAAGTCGTTACGCTTTTCCGCTTCTTTCATAGGCTGGTCATTTCAAGAAGCCGCAACTTTGTTCGTCTGACTGGATGTTCGGAAAGTGGGGTACCTGGACTAAACATTAGCCAAGTCCAGGAAAATTAGATTCACTCACTCATAGACAAATTCCAGAGAATCGAGAAAGAGCGAATTCAGGAGGTTTTAGGCTCTCGAGAAGGAAAGACAGAGTAAACGTCTAGGCCCGCCGGCCAAATCAATAGGAAATGCTTGTCAAGTTCTGTTATTTAAAGAATAGGAAGGAAAAGCATGAGGCTGTTAAAAGACACCGGGCCGAAGCAAAAGAAGCAATCGACCTACAAGATTATCTTTCGACTATGAAAAAATTGACTCCGGAACAATTAAACACAGAGATAAAAAACCTTGAGATAAAAATCTTTTCTTTAAAGAACACTTGTGGTTTTTTTGCAATAAGAAGTTTGGCGTTCAAATGCCACTTTTAGAACAAACAACTAACCTCGTTACGAAAGAAGGTGAAGAGGCCTGTGTCCACTACTTAGTTGAGACAATTCTACAAAGCCAAAATAAGGCTTTCACTATTGAGAACCTATGGGTTCTAAAAAAGATTTAGAAAAAAAGGATAAACGCGATGCCATCTCTATGGTCTTGTGTTCTTTCCTCACATTGGGAGTGCCACCCTGATCCCAAAAGAAATTTGTTTGTGCTTAAGCCGTTTCACAGCTCATAAGAAAGAAGAAAAGTAAATCAGAAAAGGTTTTGAGTCTTTCCCTAGAAACACGAGAAGGTGCATTTTGACCAACAAGCCAGAAACGGATCTCGCCGTTGTCATCACACGAGCAAAGCAGCTCAGTTCTCTTGGGGTGGAAATCCAACGAGGTGACTTGATTGAGAGCTGTGACCCACGAAAGTTTGTATAAAGCCACCCCTCTACAATGAAAAATAAATAAAAATAAATGAATACATAACTAAATAATAAGCCTAGGTGGCAGGTTCCATAAATGCTATCTGGTAAGGTGTTTATACAAAGGCCGCTAAGGTGGATTACTGGTAAAAGCACAGACCATTTGGTATTGCTGTTGGCCTTTTTTTTCGCTGCGCGCCTGGATTTGGCTATTCCTAAACCCAGAGCGTGGGAAACCCAAGCTACTCGACGCGCATACACGAATTAGGAAGGAGTTTTTTTGGTAAGCAGGATCATCATAAGTCTCTGGTGTGCTAGGCCCGGTATAAGGCTGCAAGATGAAAAGGAGAATGCATTCTTTGAGTACGTAAAAAAGATGAGTGAGGCAAACTTCTTCCCGCGCTTTCTATCTCTATACACACGTGAAAAGGAAGCAGATGCACGGGGTACCAACAATAGAAAGTCGTATCCTTTCTATTTTGCTTCGCACCCTTTTTCTTTTCTTCTTTTCGTGCTTAAAATAATATCTTTCAGACGGCACACTCTTCGTTCTCGAGCGAATCAATTTCTCGGAACTTAGCCACCGGAATTCTTATCGACCAAAGAGAAGGAGGCCGAAGGTTGAAAGAGACCTATAATTTTTAGGGAAACAAATCTTCCATTTTTATCAGATATAATGAAATGAATCGCTTCGCGCCGAGAAGAGATCCTCGGTATCTAAGGGAGTGGATAAGTATACAATGTAAGTAGTTGATTTTTCCTACACTACACTAGGATATTCAGTCAAATAATAATCTAAAAGAGAGTGTAGATTGGTCGTAGCTACCAACGTGATCCCCGTACTTGGGAGTAAGCCTTCTTTCTGTCGTTCTGTCTTTCGTTTATTATTCCTGTCTGGTGTACTAGTCGGCCACTATGTATACGTGGACTGTTCACCGTTTATATATTCCATGGGTGTACAGGGGAAACAGTAAAAGGCAGGGAATCGGTCATCAATGGACTGCGGAAGAAAAGCCTTTATCGGTGTTAAATAATCTTCTGATAAAAGAAGTGGTATAGTTCCGGCTCATTCCTTCTCTACCAAATATCAGTTAGAAGACCCTGTGTTAAGTTCAATGTAAGTAAAAGTACCTTGGGCAAGTCTTTTACTACAAGAAGACTCAATGCATAAAGTTCAGGGCTCGAAAGTAAAGTTGGTTGAAGCCCTACCTTGCCCAGTTCCAATCGTGGTTGAGTGTGGTTAGGTGCCGCTTATGCTGAACAATCAACTAAAACTCGGGTAAAAATCTTCTAATCGGGAAAAGGAGTAGTGTTCCTTCCGGTCAATCTCATGTGAGACCAACCCTGTTAGATTGCCATAGGTCTTATTTCTTCCGGGTTGTGGGCTAGGGTAGTTCAAGCCTTTCAATCTTAAACAATTTTGGAAATTCTTTAGTCAATCTAAAAATAAAAGCGGCGAGTGCCCCAATTTCTTTCTTGCCTGACACCCGCGACTAAAAGGATTGTGTATCGCATACTTTAAACGAGTACCGATACAGGTAGGATTTGCGCCGCCCTAGCTATTTCTCCCAAGTAAACAAGTCAATCACTTATATGAATCTCCTTGACCCGACTCGACATCTTAACAAAAGTGAAAGAAGACCCCGTACCCACTCTTCTTTCCCCCCCACCTACCCGGTAGTAGGGGCCCCGGTATCTCTTTTCCTATGAGATCCCTACACCACGAAAGAGATTTGCCCCATCTCTTTTCCATTTGAATTCTTGGAGCTTGGCTAAATGCACTTTATCCTAATTATCTTGTTGAGGACTCAATTCTTAAATTCTAAAAATCTTCATTAGGTAGGGTTTCCATCCTTTTATTGAGAAATTGGGCAAAATAGGTACTTTCTATCCCTCTTTGCTGCAAACTCTGAAGTATCATATTTAATGATTTTTTACTATATTCTTCCCCTTTGGGGTTTCGGATTGCAATGCCCGCACTATCTAAAGATCCAAAAAGTATTAGGCCACTTTCTGGGCCAGTTAAATGCCTAAGCTGTGAAAGTATGGATGATTTTTTTTCATAGATATCATTTGTTAAGTCTAGAAGTTCCTCCGGGCTTAAGTGCTTTTCCTGATACTGCAAAGTGAAATTGAAAGATATCCTTTCTTTTTCACTCAGAGGCTGCCCGGGAGTAGGAGGCCGTGGACTCGGTGATTCCCCCTCATCTGCCGAAGGGCCAGTGGTTGGGGTCTCTCTCTGTATTTCGAACCCACTTCACCGAGCTTAACGCCCTGTGGACTTTTTTTACGAAGGCCTCTCTCGAACAAACTAGCCCGCGTCTTTCTATCGGACTAGACCGAACGAAGTAGCTTGTTCCGTGATCAAAACCATACGCTGCCTGGAGTCACAGGGTATGAATTGAGGTATGTCCTTCGAAGCACCTTAAATGAAAGCCTTTACTTATGCTCCTGGACTCTGGAATCATCACATGATTGAACTCACATAAAGCCGAAGAATCGAACGTTGAAGGCTCATTCATTTGATACCTGCACTTGAGAACGAAAAGGAGGCTTCTGCTTTTTATGATGATCTAGCTATGTCAGTTGGTTCGGGTAATTTACATGTTTCAACGTTCCTTCGATGGCATTTCATCTGGTTCGGTCGATTCACAAATCGTGTGTTCTTTCGGGTTTGAGCTATTCAAAGTCTATCTAGTTCCGATATGTCTTTTATTGGAGCCATAGGCTACTGGTCGTACTGCCTCGGCGGCTGTTCCTTACAAGTGTATTTCCGTTCTATCTAAATTTGGATCGACGCTCTATTGGAAGTTGTTCGTTCGTACTGCCCGAGATGTATATCGATCAGCTATGGATGAAACTGATAGTGTAACTGCCAAATCATCAAAGTAAGGAAATCGATAAGCACGAAGATTTCTCTCAAAGACGAGAATATCATTCAGTCTTGAGAAATGCATATTGTTGTTTTAAGATCAGGATTGTGACAGAAGTCGTCGGCACGGACCTTTCCAGATCCTTTCGCGTGGTGCTTCGGTGCCGAAGTGTTCGGTGGTGGCGATAGAGATGCTGAGGATAGCAGTTCAGTTCCTTAGCTTAGATCCGACTAATTCCCGACTACTTCCTCAAAGAAAGCCTTCCTTCTACGGACTAGGCGGTTACGAGGATGGATTCCTTGACTCTTCCCTGTCTGACTTTCACGCACCTACTTAGGAATGTATTTGTTTCACCCTAGCTAGTTCTGAATTCTTGTACATTCTTCCTGTCGAGGACGGACGGAGAAATCTATAACTTCCCTGCTCTGGTTCTGGGTTTGATAGACCTGTTTATCCGCGGTAGTCGTCGTAAAGACCTGTCTTCAGCCTCGATGCTGTAGAGATTGCGTAGTTCGCCGGCTCCCCATCCTTAAGCAAACACACCTTCCTTTTAGCCAGGGTCATTGAAATTTCATCTTACTTGATCCTTCTAAATCAGCTTGTGCTACTTAATCTAGATTTACGAGATTCTTCCTTCTATTCTAGCTAGGTGGCAGGCCAATACCAATACAACTAAGTTTAGGAGTGGATTTCATTTCGTACCTACGTAGGATTCCCTAACTCATCCTCTTATCCATCCTTTCCTGGACTTTCGTAAGGGGCAATAGCACAAGCAGAGCCTTTATAGAGCAGTTGGATTGCGCCTTAGTCACTAGCATACGTTTTCTTGCTTTGAGCTACTAGCGCGGATTGTTCTGGTTTAGCCCGTGAAATACATGGTGGAGTAATCTTTCCAAGTAGTGTAAGGAGTGTGGAACATAAGAAAACGATATTTATCGCAATTCTTCTTCCACCACTTTGGATTGCCCCCATCAAAGATAGGAAAATCTGGCCTATTGGGTGCCGATCCACTCGATCCTATGCTATGCATTTGTGACCAAGGCGAGGTAAGATCATGAATACAAGATGGCGATGAGTCATGCCAAGTTTGGGGAGTGTTGCTCGTACCCTCATTGCATGTTTTAAAATAGGGCATACTGCCTGTGATTTACTATTGACTTCCAAGTCGACACGAGATTCTATTTCTTTCTCTCTACACTATGTACTTACTTTTCCGGCTATGCGAGAGAGAGACTTTATCTTGGGTCTATAGGCACAAATCCAGTAGAAAATACCAATCCAACTTCCTCCTAAAATCACTTCTAACAGGCGAGCGTGACTTGTGCGCTTTTTCGTTAAATCGAGCAAATGGATTTCCAGCCACTGAGTATCTAGGGTCATTCCCTTTACCAAACATTGGAGTCGCTGCTCGGGTTTTCTCGAAAGCTTTTGCTTTCTTCGGTACTGGTACTTCGGAATCCGGTGCCAAGCTTTCTGATCTCTCTCCGTGAGGATAAAATTCCTAGGATTGATGCTCGATTAGATAGTTGATTTGATTTTCTATTACTAGAGCTTGGCAGTGAAGACAGTGCAGCAGATTTTCGCACTACCGGAATGGGTCCTTATGATTCTCAAAGAATGATGAGGGGCAAGGCTGATACCCCGCAGGTGATGCTATCAACTGTGAAGAGGCTTCGAGGCAAGATCTACAAACGTCTGCCTCGGCTCGCTACCAAACTCGTAAGCAAACAGCGGGACGTGAAGCAAGCCAGCTACAGGTGCTAGACGGCTTTCTCGTCAAAGAGCGTTCTATTTCTAGGGAAGACAGTCTCAATCGGCCGTAAAAGACGGATTAGTTTATAACTTACCCATTTTTCATATACCACCCAACTAGTCACTCATGGGAGGCTTCACTTGTGAACTACAATTCCCGTACTACGTAGTATGATTGGTTGCTCAACTGCCCCTTAAACGAAGAAGACCCCTGGGCCGCCTTACGAAATACTTACTGCTCAAAAGCGAAGAAATGAAAATGCTTTACCTCTCTCTTCCGATGAATCCACTTCACATAAACATAATAAGTGTTTTGGCATGCCAGCAAGTGGTTGATACTTTCGTTATTCCAAATTTACGAAGGGAAGGTTCCGAGGTATCGGAATGTGGTAAGCCAGCTCCACCTAGGGACATCGCCGGACGGTAGGCATCGGTTGCTCTAAAACTTCTCACCTGGTTTTCCTATTGTCTTCTTTCCTTACGAAAGCGGTCAGTAAAGAAAAGCCGAGTCGAGTACAAGAAAAACTAATAGCTTCCTTTCGTTATCTGCATCTGCTTTCCTCAAAAGGTCTAGCTTTGCCAAAATCAATAGTTTAGTTGGTTGGGTCCTGTCGATCAAGTTATAGGAGCTGCTTGCTATCTATCAAAGGGTATAACCACGTTTGCATTGAAGGAATGTCGCAGGAAGCTGCCGATCCGCGATTTAAAGTAGTTCGTGCTTCGGCGGCAGGGGACTATAGGCCATGAAAACCCACCCCAGGTATCTCCACCTGTGGATTGAGAGTAAAAACCAGTGAATTTCGTATCTCCCGCTGGCACACGATTTCTATTACTTTTCTTGTTTCCCGTTTCGGAGATCCGATAAAGGAATGGTAAATCGATATCTGGGCTCGAGCCAGGGTACTTATCCTCCCGTCTATAAATCAATGACCAATAAAAGACCAAAGGGGTGATAAATCAAGGGGCGGACAGGAGCAGCATCGTAGCTAGGAGCAGGTGCAGCACCGTAGCTAGTAGGAAGAAGTCCAGCATAGCTACATTCCCCTTCGGGTTGGCGCCCGTCTTCTCCAATAGAAATTTCATCATATCAAGCTAAGCTATCTGAAAACCTACTACCAATCTGAATGTAAAAGAAGAACTAAATACTACTATCCATGAGATCATCATAACAAAAACTAGAATTGCCCTGCTAAATAGGAATAGAAATAAATCCAGGGTAACTTGTATCATGAGATGGGTCAATTCCAATTTGAATTCCGTACGGCTACAACTCTTTTTAAACGAGTCGAAGTCCAGTCTTGTCACTTTCCCATCATCCCTTTCTTATCCTCTTTTTTATCCAACCTCTTTTATGTATTCTGGGCTATCAGAAAATCCTTAGAATAAAAGTTTGTCAGAAGAAGAAAAAAAGGAGTGGCATTCATTCAAATAAAGTTTCACAAACTGGAGGCCTTGCTTTCGCGCGGGGAGAGAGATAGCGATGGGCGGCTGCTGTCTTGTCACCGTGTTCCTGTATACCGATAAGATGATGAATGGTGATGCAGGACAGTCGAGCTTATCCTTTATTCGTATTGTCAGCTAGAAACTTGTTATCAGATCTATAAGGGACACAATCCAGTGGTGAAAGCCGCCATCAACATTCGCGTAGAGATCCACAAAAGGTCTGTAGATCTATACGCGCATACGTTTTTGCTTGGCTTTTTCTTCACTCCGTTTTGTATGGCCAGTACCAATTTCCTATGCTAGTTTAGCTCATGGTGGTTCAAGGGGGTTCACCTTGATCCCAGTTTAGTAGGAATTGTTTGAAACTAAGGAGGTTGATTGAGTAGGAAGTTGGAAATGATCTGAGTGGCAGTAATCTTTTTGATCTAATCACAAAATGTCAATATCGAATTACTGAAAACAATTGAGAGGAAAGAGATAAGCACATGATATTTATTTTCGAAAGGACATGATATTTATCAATTGTAGTGTTGGCATTCGACTAAACGAATAGCATTTCGAAGACAGTCTGACTCTTGAATTATCCCTCATCTGTTGACTGACTCGCCTACACAGCTAACGAGGAAGGATATGGTCTGGTAAGGAATGAATTGTAGTACACACCCACTAATTGTTGAATAGTTCACAAAAGAATGGATTGGATCGAAAGGACTTTCCTACTTGGAAATAACAAGAGAACGAAAACACTGATTCTTCTTTGAAGGAAGCAGATCAATAAAATGAACACATTCAAAGTGTTAGGGAGGCAGTAAGTTCAATAACTAGCTAATAGGCGCTGTCTGTAGGATAGGTTTTAGGTGTTCCATGTCGTCAATTCAATAGTGGCAGATAATATCTAAATCTGTCTATTTTCACGGTGTAGGGCGGTAAATAGTAAGCATGGTGGTATAAATGGGGTAATTCCTCGAATTGAACTGCTTATGGGCTTGCTTCTGGTTTTAGTAGTAAAGTCAAGCTATTAGGTGATCATAGGCGTTAAAGCAAGGAAAGTTTCAATAGGCTTTTGAATAGGGTTGGATTTCACTCACTGGATCAGAGAAAAGCCTGGCCTTTCGTAAAAGCTCATAGGCACTGGCATTCACTCACAGGGTTTTGAGAAGTTTGTTTGCACTTTCTGTGGCGTACCACTTTTCTCGATAGCCTTTTTATACATGCTTCTTTCAAAACGGAATAGATTCATTCACAAGTAGAAAGCAAAACAAGCATCGGATGGGAGGAAAGCTACTTATTGTAAACCTAAACTAGTAACGTAACTAGAATAGTGAACTCTCTTTCGGAGAAGCATATGGAATTGCTTCACTGGCTTGCTTGAAGAGCTTTCTTTACTGCTTAATAAGAGAGTAAGCTATGTCTCCACTTAATAAGAGAGTAAGCTATGTCTCCACTCCTTTTCTTGGGACTGGCTAGGAAAGCACAAGATGCCCTAGCCCAAAATCAAACATGGGTTCTAGCTCCTTACACCGACTCCAAAAACATTATTTTATATAAATTGGTATACAAGATTCAAAAGAAAGCGGATGGTTCTATTGAAGAAGAAATCAGTATCCAAATTGGAAGAGAAAAGGTTCTGTAACCTACATATACCATATGGGAACACATTACACCACAAGGAAAATGCCAGTTGAGGTACATGTATGCATCCACTTGCAAATTCGGATGATCCAACGCTAAAAGTATGATATTTCTATTCTCTAGCGCTCCTCATATAGAAAAGCTATCTAGCTCGTCCCTCTAGCGCTCGTAAAATAAATCCTCCTTGTCCGAGAAGGCAACAACCATTTCATTTCTTTAACCCGGATTGCATTATTTAATTGATTTACTACGTCGTGTACTACGTATTGGTTCGCGAATGCGTTGCTTGAAGGAAGGAAGCAGCTTTTCAAAAGAACTGCTTAGCAATTTAAAGTTGGGGAAATAGCTCAGTTCGAGGGAGGGAAATTGTCTGGGGAATAGGCTGATTATTCAGCACCGGACAGGAGAAAGGGCAATTAAAGGGAAGGAAAGTTGGGAACCAACGGAAAATCAAGTATCATGTTGCTCCTAAGAAAACTCGTATAGTAGTCTCATTGGCCTTCGTCGATGGGACAAACGCGGAAGTTGTATGCGTTACAAGGCAACTAGCATTTTGTTTTGTCATGGAATGAAAGAATGTTCTTGTTTTTCGTGATCCGATCCGGTATCAGCGGATACTTGCATTTTACCGGGAAGGGTTGAAACAATGGAATGCAACGCAACAAGAAAACGCGTATGTTAAGTTCTATAGTTGATGTGATGCGGCTCGATTCATCATTGCTCTCACAAAAAATCAATGTTTTCGGTTCCCTTTTGACTCTAAAATTCTCATAGAGAAAGATGTTCTGATTCTGTTCTCTCTGAAAAGGAAGACGGGGCCCTTAGGGACACAGTAGTACCATTTCCATTGTGCGAAAGGTCGTGTCCTGGTAGCCTCTCTGCTGTAGTAAGATGAACGGTCTCATTGCATCAAACAGTCAATTCTTCCATTTCTTAAATTGTCAAATCGAGATTGTGTGGGTGTTCAGTGGATCAATCCCTGTATTAATGGTTCTGGCGGGGCAGTGGGCGTGGGACTGTAAATCCTCTTTCGTTCGCTGGGCCTGGGCCCTTTGGACTGTAAATCCAAACGGAGTTAGTGGTTCGATTCCACTCATGAACGAGAGCGAGACTGAACGAAAGAAAATGCAAGTGAAACGAGACGAGAATCCAAGATTGGGAACATGCATTTGAACCTTCCGAAACCGGTATTGTAAAGTGTTTAGTGATCCAAGATTTTGTACTAAAGTGTTGTCCCTTTCGTCTAGTGGTCAAGATCTCGTCTTTTCATGTCGAAGACACGGGTTCGATCCCCGTAAGGGATAGGTACTGATTCCTGCCGGTCTGATTGCTGAGTTCACGCTGTCTATCTGTCTTTGGTCCGTCAGCTTCCTCTCTCGAAGCAAGACTTCGAAGAAAAGGAGAGAATAAGTGTTTCAAGTAGTAGTTGATTAAGTGTTTCAAGTAGTAGTTGATAAAGTATCAAGTAGAGAAGTTCTTCCTAGCTTCTTTTCCAGCAAGAAAACGTATTGTTCATACGAAAAGCAAAGTACTTTCTCCTCTCCAACAGAAGAGGAATTCAGCAATCAAGTCTACTAATACAAGTCTGTAGTTTGAGTAGTTGTTTTTTCAGCGGATTCTCCGAAATTGAAGACAATTATCCTAACTCAAACTTCAAAAAGTCCTTTTTTATTTTTCTGATGTAAATTCTGTCTGTCTCCTTTGTCCTTCCTAACGCTAGTCTAGTCTCCTTCGTTCCACTCGTCCTTGCTTTTTTTTCTTCTTCCTATCGGTCCCAAGGTCAATGAAATTGAAAGGCACCTCTGACAACAGAATCAAAAGGGATTTGGCGGCTATAGACGACTCAGAGTCATAAAGAGAAGCTTTCGCGCAGTACACCTATTTTTCTATAGAAGTGAATGGCCCCTTAGTTGGCTAGTCTGATCAATCGGCAGGCTCAGCCTCTACGTCGTATTCTGATATAGAAAGAAAAGAACCGAACTCCTGGAGGGTGAAAGAAGAATCTCAAGTTGATACTCTGCCAAGGAATCTGTCCACAACTGGTACTTCACATGCCTTAGAAGTAGATTTGAATGAGAATGAATGAAATGAGCAAACGTTACTAGGAAGGTGAACTCGCTATCAAACTACTGCCTGCGCTAGGGGAAGCGCGAAAGAAAAACCAGTTTCAAGATCTGATACCCTTGAAGGACTCCCAGGAATGAGAGAGCAAGTACAAGGACAATCTGATTTTCTAAGGATAGGCGGTATTCCATAATTAACATAGTTCGGTTAGAGTGGATTTTAAAAGCTACAGCAGATCGATAAGTTGCTAATTTAGCTAAGTAAACTCCACTACGGAATCTAGCTCTCCATAAGAGGGTATTCCCAATGAGACAAGTAGTTTTTCGAAGGGACCCTCTGTCTGAAGATTGTAGTCCGGATTTCTCGGAATAGAATAATTGAATGAGCAGGTGCAGATGGTCAATCTCCATCTTGAAGCCGAGTCTCTCTGTCTTCTTATTTTTTATAAAGATATAGAGAATAACTCGATCGATCGTAGAATGATTTCGTGATCTGATCTTCATTTGGGCGGCTTTCGCTCAATCCGTGGCTGTAGTGATAAGGCAGGGGTACAAAAAGAAGATATAGAATTGTAGCTAACGGGGTTCGCTCGCCCTCGCCTGTAACTATAGCGTGTCAAGTTTCTCTCTTTCCAATCGGGATTTTTTAGGTGTGAAGTGAAGTTCACCAGAAACGCTAGCTATATGCTTAACACAGGGTAGGGGATTCCATTCCACCAAAGACGTAAGGTGAACGAGTTCACCCCGACTCCAGAAAGATAGGTAAAACTGTGGACTGAGGTTCAGTCAGGAATTTGCGTATAGAAAGGAGCAAGAAAACGTATGCGCTTTAGCCTCATCCCTTGTTCTTTCGCTTGGAAGCTCAATCCCCTCGCTTCTTCTTTCGCTTCTACGCTCGTGCTTTCAGCAAGTTCGTACCAGTCGTCAGTCAAGGAGGGAGCTCCAACCTCCGCGCCTAGCCGCAACCTAAACGCTGGTTCTATCCCGGCCAAGCAAGCAAGGGGAACCCCGGTGGGAAGAGGGAAAGAAAGATCAGGGGAAGAAGCGGGGTAGAGGAATTGGTCGACTCATCAGGCTCATGACCTGAAGACTGCAGGTTCGAATCCTGTCCCCGCCTAATCACGTCAGATACTTGTACGAGTCCTGATCACCTGGGTCAAAGAATCTATGTTCAAGTCGCCTGCCTAACAAATAGACGACTGCGTACTGTAGTTAGTCTGTTCCGTTGGTCCGATCCTACCATGGAAAGTGTTGCTGTGTCAAATCGAGATTGTGTGGGTGTTCAGTCTACCGCTCATGTTCACGTTCTCAAAAAAGAAGGCTTTCGTTGGAAAAACCAACGACGACCAAAATACAAGTCTACCTTTCTCTTTTGGGAGCAGAGCTGAAAAAAGATGGAGCTTTTATGAGTTATGACGACGTCTTCTTATTCTTTTCACATACTTCTCCTAGTTTTTGCACCCCAGTGCAAAGAGAGTTGATGAGGATTGGTATAGAACAAATAGTAAAGCAGAGCCCTTACATAAACCTCATTGATAACGGTAGCGGGAACTTGTTGAAAAGAAAGTTAGTACCTTGGGAGCAAATAGCGCCTTTTTTTGAAGAGCCGGAGAGGAAGTGGCAGAAGTGTTTCAATGAGTTTAAGGACAGAATACAGCTGTGTGATGGGTATGAATGGGGTGGCCCCGGCCAAGCGGATATTGTTAGGCCCTCCTCGTCGGGCTCATGCCCCTCGGTAAATCAACCGGGGCCATTGACACAGGATTTCTTATCTGATGCGGGAAGCACTAATTATTTAGCCCCGAGCCCCTTGGATCAATTTTCAATTCACCCTATTCTGGATCTTCATATGGGCAACTATTATTTCTCATTCACAAATCCTTCCTTGTCTATGCTGCTTACTCTCGGTTTGGTCTTACTTCTTCTTTTTGTTATTACGAAAAAGGGAGGGGGAAAGTCAGTGCCAAATGCATGGCAATCCTTGGTAGAGCTTATTTATGATTTCGTGCCGAACCTGGTAAACGAACAAATAGGTGGTATTTCTGGAAATGTGAAACAAAAGTTTTTCCCTTGCATCTCGGTCACTTTTACTTTTTCGTTATTTCGTAATCCCCAGGGTATGATACCCTTTAGCTTCACAGTGACAAGTCATTTTCTCATTACTTTGGCTCTTTCATTTTCCATTTTTATAGGCATTACGATCGTTGGATTTCAAAGACATGGGCTTCATTTTTTTAGCTTCTTATTACCAGCGGGAGTCCCACTGCCATTAGCACCTTTTTTAGTACTCCTTGAGCTAATCTCTCATTGTTTTCGTGCATTAAGCTCAGGAATACGTTTATTTGCTAATATGATGGCCGGTCATAGTTCAGTAAAGATTTTAAGTGGGTTTGCTTGGACTATGCTATTTCTGAATAATATTTTCTATTTCATAGGAGATCTTGGTCCCTTATTTATAGTTCTAGCATTAACAGGTCTGGAATTAGGTGTAGCTATATCACAAGCTCATGTTTCTACGATCTCAATTTGTATTTACTTGAATGATGCTACAAATCTCCATCAAAATGAGTAATTTCATAATTGCATAAAAGGAGAGTATGTTTGAAAGCTTTCCTTGCTGACTTGATTGCCTTTTCTTATAGTCAAGATAGTCAAAGTAGAGTGTGATTCGGCATAACCATAAGAAGTAGCGGTATTGTAGGCCGGGCTAGTAGAAGTGGTGAGGTACCAGGGGGAAGATGAAAACTTCTTCGTTTCGTTGGTAGAACCCACGCCAATATCATATTGACTCTCTCTCGTCCAATAAGAGGAGAGTTACTTTATTCAAATTCTCTCCTTTCCAAAGCTCCACAAGGCAGGCAAAAAGAGTAATAGGACAACAAGCAATCTTGCTTTCATTTATTTGGAGTTCTTTCTTTGTTGAGATGGAAATCGGCGTTCTTTTGAAAAGGGCTAGGTAGTTTGCACGCAGGCAAAACTTCTTCATGAAAGGTCAAAAATAGACTTTTATTTCATCAACTTTGAATAATGACTAGTCGTTCGTTTGAAGCCTTAAGAAACCGGCAGAGAAAGCGGCAGTTTTTTTTCCGAATGACCTGATTTCGAGAATCAACTAACCAACAAATCCGTAGCCCAGGTGATTCGCTGCCTCCCTCTCGCCAAACCAAAATGGGATGAATCTTCTCATGCAGCTTTTTTCTTATTCAGGGCGCAGCGAAGCCAATTTCCATCAAGGCAAGGGGGTAAATAAGGGGGAAGAGGAGTTGTCACGATAGAAAAGAGAAATGACTATAAGGAACCAACGATTCTCTCTTCTTAAACAACCTATATACTCCACACTTAACCAGCATTTAATAGATTATCCAACCCCGAGCAATCTTAGTTATTGGTGGGGGTTCGGTTCGTTAGCTGGTATTTGTTTAGTCATTCAGATAGTGACTGGCGTTTTTTTAGCTATGCATCACACACCTCATGTGGATCTAGCTTTCAACAGCGTAGAACACATTATGAGAGATGTTGAAGGGGGCTGGTTGCTCCGTTATATGCATGCTAATGGGGCAAGTATGTTTCTCATTGTGGTTCACCTTCATATTTTTCGTGGTCTATATTATGCGAGTTATAGCAGTCCTAGGGAATTTGTTTGGTGTCTCGGAGTTGTCATATTCCTATTAATGATTGTGACAGCTTTTATAGGATACGTACCACCTTGGGGTCAGATGAGCTTTTGGGGAGCAACAGTAATTACAAGCTTAGCTAGCGCCATACCAGTAGTAGGAGATACCATAGTGACTTGGCTTTGGGGTGGTTTCTCCGTGGACAATGCCACCTTAAATCGTTTTTTTAGTCTCCATCATTTACTCCCCCTTATTTTAGCAGGCGCCAGTCTTCTTCATCTGGCTGCATTGCATCAATATGGATCAAATAATCCATTGGGTGTACATTCTGAGATGGATAAAATTGCTTCTTACCCTTATTTTTATGTAAAGGATCTTGTAGGTCGGGTAGCTTCTGCTATCTTTTTTTCCATTTGGATTTTTTTTGCTCCCAATGTTTTGGGGCATCCCGACAATTATATACCTGCTAATCCGATGCCCACCCCGCCTCATATTGTGCCGGAATGGTATTTCCTACCGATCCATGCCATTCTTCGCAGTATACCTGACAAAGCGGGAGGTGTAGCCGCAATAGCACCAGTTTTTATATCTCTCTTGGCTTTACCTTTTTTTAAAGAAATGTATGTGCGTAGTTCAAGTTTTCGACCGATTCACCAAGGAATATTTTGGTTGCTTTTGGCGGATTGCTTACTACTAGGTTGGATCGGATGTCAACCTGTGGAGGCACCATTTGTTACTATTGGACAAATTTCTTCTTTCTTTTTCTTCTTGTTCTTTGCCATAACGCCCATTCCGGGACGAGTTGGAAGAGGAATTCCAAAATATTACACGGAATAGACTCATCGCACCGGATCAGTCTCTTAGACGGATGAGACTGATCACACCTGATCAGTGATCAATTCTGGCACAATGAATTTACGAGTTATTTTACACAATGAATTTACAAGCAGATGAGTTTGCAACGGTAGACCTATCTCCTGAAAAGAGTTCAGTAAACAAGGGAACGAAGCGACCGATAACGTCCCCTCGGGGAGGAGTGTTTTAAGGGATTGACTTCGGCTCCTATTATCTTTGTTTACCAATCTTCCAATTGGTGAATTGGTTAATAGGAAGTGCGCGCTAGCACGCTTCATATTTCTAGTAACAAGGGCCGTTGCTTGTTTGGTCGTTAGATCAGAGGGCGCTCATCCCTTGCTCGGTCCCTGAAAATGAGATAACATAGGCTTTTGATATTTGCTCTGTCAACAAGCCCTGGTTCAATCCCTGCTTCTTCCAGGCCTTATCCCGAAAGAGGTCAACAATTCTTTTGTGTAAAGCCTTTTGTTCACTGGTCTTCACTTCAAGCAATTCCTTTAGTCCAAGTCTGCTGCAATTGGTAATAGGGGATAAGCAATTGGTGGTCGTAGGCTCACTCACCTCTAGCTCTTTTTCTTTGCGATGACCCCGTCCTTGTATCCGTCCTCTAGCAAAAAATCTATCTTCTCCTGTATGTAGCAGCAGTGGTATTCGACTTTGAAGTACCAGGAAAGGCAGATAAGTTTAGCCTCAATAGAAATATCTTTATAGCCTGAAGTTGGCTTACTTAATTCCTTTGAGCTTCCCCTTAGTTAGTTTTCCGGTAAGCTAATACGGGCGCAGGTCTAG
>NW_024376308.1:67500-85000 GCF_016808335.1 Panicum virgatum
AGTACAAGTGGTCGCCCTAACGGTCACTCTCAAACTCACTACTTGAGTGACTTTCGTCACTTAGCTTCTTTAATAGGGCTTGCCAAAGAACCCCTCCGGGGCCCCGGGAAGAGGAAGAAGGAAATAGAGCAAAGGTCTCCTCTTTCTGTCCGCTCTTCCCGGCATGTAGAGATCCGATTGGGCTTATAGTTTAATTGGTTGAAACGTACCGCTCATAACGGTGATATTGTAGGTTCGAGCCCTACTAAGCCCATCTGACCTGCTTAATCAATGACTCCGGTAGTCACCTGAACCACTCTCTCGAATAGCCCACAGCCTCTCTTCTGGATGCGAAAGAAGATTCGATCAACGTACAAGGTTTGCCTTCTTGTGAGAAGGATTTCTTATTTTCTGATGTTCTCAGTGCAAAAGGAGTCTTTGAGAAGGTTCAGTGAGTCTGAAGAGAGAGAAGATCAGTAGAGCAGTCCGGCAGCAGTTCGGGGGTCAGCTTTGGGATTTGCCTGATCGACCCCTACCAGTGTATTAATATACAAAAATGAAGATTGACATTCGTATGTACAATTTACCGGTTCTTCCTCCCGAATTGAGACCCATTGTTTATAGGTCTGGGGATAAAGTAGTGACTTCGGATATTAATGAACTTTATAAGAGAGTTATCCGTCGGAACAACAACCTTGCCTATCTATTAAAAAGAAGTGAATTAGCACCAGCAGATTTAGTAATGTGCCAGGAAAAATTGGTACAAGAAGCCGTGGATACACTTCTTGATAGTGGGTCCCGCGGGCAACCGACAAGGGATGGTCACAATAAAGTATACAAATCACTTTCAGATGTAATTGAGGGTAAAGAGGGGAGGTTTCGCGAGACTCTGCTTGGGAAACGGGTCGATTACTCGGGGCGTTCTGTCATTGTTGTGGGTCCTTCGCTTTCATTACATCAATGTGGATTACCTCTAGAGATAGCAATAAAGCTTTTTCAGCTATTTGTAATTCGCGATTTAATCACGAAACGTGCTACTTCTAATGTCAGGATCGCTAAAAGGAAAATTTGGGAAAAGGAACCCATTGTATGGGAAATACTTCAAGAAGTTATGCGGGGACATCCTGTACTGTTGAACAGAGCACCTACCCTGCATAGATTAGGCATACAGGCCTTCCAACCCACTTTAGTAGAGGGGCGTACTATTTGTTTACATCCATTAGTGTGTAAGGGTTTCAATGCGGACTTTGATGGGGATCAAATGGCTGTTCATCTACCTTTATCCTTGGAAGCTCAGGCGGAAGCCCGTTTACTTATGTTTTCTCATATGAATCTCCTGTCTCCCGCTATTGGAGATCCCATTTGCGTGCCAACCCAAGACATGCTTATCGGACTTTATGTATTAACGATTGGAAACCGTCGAGGTATTTGTGCAAATAGATATAATAGTTGCGGAAACTCTCCAAATAAAAAAGTAAAATACAATAATAACAATTATTATAAGTATACGAAAGATAAAGAACCCCATTTTTCTAGTTCCTATGATGCACTGGGAGCTTATAGACAGAAACGAATCGGTTTAAACAGTCCCTTGTGGCTCCGATGGAAACTAGATCAACGCATCGTTGGGTCAAGAGAAGTTCCGATTGAAGTTCAATATGAATCTTTTGGGACTTATCATGAGATTTATGCCCACTATCTGGTAGTGGGAAATAGAAAAAAAGAAATCCGTTCTATATACATTCGAACCACTCTTGGTCATATTTCTTTTTATAGATAAATAGAGGAAGCCATACAAGGATTTAGTCGGGCCTATTCATACACTATCTAAATAAGGAAGTTAGATTCGGCGATGCCCCTTTCGGGGGGCATTCCGATTTCGTTAGTCCCATCTTTTTTGCCGCGCAAATCCAGATTGAGATTGAGGAAAGGGAGTAAATTAAGTTTTCGAATCACTGACTCAAGCCCATTGTCGAATCCTACTCAGCAATTGTCGAATCCTACTCAGCCAAATTAGGGGGTACTTATGTATGGCAGAACGGGCCAACTTGGTCTTTCATAATAAAGAGATAGACGGAACTGCTATGAAACGACTTATTAGCAGATTAATAGATCATTTCGGAATGGGATATACATCCCATATACTGGATCAAATAAAGACTCTGGGCTTCCATCAAGCCACTACTACATCGATTTCTTTAGGAATCGAGGATCTTTTAACAATACCCTCTAAAGGATGGTTAGTCCAAGACGCGGAACAACAGAGTTTTCTTTTGGAGAAACACTATTATTATGGGGCTGTACACGCGGTAGAAAAATTACGCCAATCCGTTGAGATATGGTATGCTACAAGTGAATATTTGAAACAAGAAATGAATTCGAATTTTCGAATAACGGATCCTTCTAATCCAGTCTATCTAATGTCTTTTTCAGGAGCCAGAGGAAATGCATCTCAGGTACACCAATTAGTAGGTATGAGAGGGTTAATGGCGGATCCTCAAGGACAAATGATTGATTTACCTATTCAAAGCAATTTACGCGAGGGACTTTCTTTGACAGAATATAGAATTTCCTGCTACGGAGCCCGAAAAGGGGTTGTAGATACTGCTGTACGAACAGCGGATGCTGGCTATCTTACACGTAGACTTGTTGAAGTAGTTCAACATATTATTGTGCGTAGAAGAGATTGTGGTACTATCCGAGGTATTTCTGTGAGTCCTCAAAATGGGATGACGGAAAAACTTTTTGTCCAAACACTAATTGGTCGTGTATTAGCAGACGATATATATATTGGTTCACGATGCATTGCTGCTCGAAATCAAGATATTGGAATTGGATTAGTCAATCGATTCATAACTGCCTTTCGAGCACAACCATTGGAATGGCTGATCATTTCTTGTATGAAGTTTTTAAGACCTCACTAATCAGCCTTACACTTTTGAGTTCATAATGAATAATGAATGAAATGAACCCCCAGATGAAGAGAAAATATCCCCTCCCTTTTACTAAACCATGGGGAGCCCCGAGTAGTTTACCGGGCAAATTTGGTTGTCGTGACGATATCTTTCTTAGTGGAAGATCGGAAAAGACTTCTCTTCATCACGAGACTGATCGGATCTGCCGTAGACACCCGAGACCTCCACAAACAAGGCAGGCAAAAAGAGTAATAGGACAACAAGAGGAAAGAGTTATGCTTTCATTTCTTTGTTGAGATTTCAATTCGGCACTCGGTTCCTTCATCTTAAGTAAAGTGAAGTTTACTTTTTCGATTTGGAATTCACCACAGCATTTCTCCTTTTTTTCTACCCCAGGATTTGTTTGGATTTATCGAAGCGTATGTTGTATGCCCTCCATCCATTCATAAGCCAGTGTTGCCCTACCGAGACGAGAAAGGAGTGCGGATATTTCCAACGGGTCGATTTATAGGAGTGTACTTTAGCGAAGAGTTAAAGTATGCTAAATCAATTGGTTCTACAGTGACTCCTTTAAGGGGTTATCTATTTAAAAAAGGGGAAGGGCTATTTGAGCGGTTTGTAACATCACTATATAAAGATTGAGCGCCAAGAAAGAAGGAAATGCAGGATTAGCCTATTTGTATAAGATTCTTATGAACAGTCTTTATGGTAGGTTTGGTATCAACCCAAGGAGCACTATAACAGAGATCTGTAGTAATGAGCGCTACAAGCATGTGTTAAGGAAAAGCGGATTTCTGTATGGTTGTGGCAAGAGCTATTCATTTGTAGCTACTTTTCTTATACTCTGAAATCAGATGAATATGCTGTTCCTCGTAATGCAGCTGTCCAAATAGCCGCTGCCATTACAGCTTATGCACGAATTCATATGCACCCATATAATATATAAGTAGAGAGGATTGCTACTATACTGATACGGACTCTGTGGTGATGGGTAATCCACTCCCTGAGGAATTAATATCCAAAGATGAGTTGGGTAAGTTGAAATTCGAATATAAAGTGAGGGAGGGAATTTTCAACGCGCCCAAAAGCTATTGGTTGGATGCGGAGGGCGAAAAGGATGTCTTGGTGCAGTTAAGAGCCATGTTAGCAAAGAATGGTTTCTCCAACAATATGAGGATAAATCTCTTACAAAAATGGTAGTGGTCACAAACTCCTTCCGTGTACAATTGAAAACATTAACAATACGAAAGCAAGAATCATCATTTATACAGGGAATGCCTTCCTCTACCAAAAGAGAAAGAGTTGAAGATAACGAAGGAAAGTGGGTGGATACAAAACCAGTTCATATCACTTGTCTTTCTGGTCTTTCCTCATCGAATACTAGTAAATGCTTTCGAAGAGAAAATAGAAGCACTAGAGAGCTCAAGTTCACTTCATTCATCACAAGATGCAAATGATAAGAAAAATGGAGCTAATGAGGAAGAAATCACTTCTACTTAAATAAAAATAGTGAAATACCAACCAACACATCAAGCAATAACCAGATAGATAAAATGAGAACAGGTAATACGAAGATATCAACACAGCCGGAGTCACGAGGCTCGATAATGACCAATGGGTTAGGATCTGAGGAAGCTTAGTTTGGATGATGGAATATTCGCAGTTCTGATTGTTGAGATACTGCAAATCCACTAATCCAACAATTTCAGTCCATTTTCCTACTTTTTCTGCAAGGGGTTCAAGGGGAAAGCATTAGCCCTATCCTTAATATGACTCTCTGTCACACCGGCTACTGGTTTAGCTTCTACGTTGAGGAGATCCGCATCGGATAGGCCAACAAGACCATCAATAGCGTCTGCGAGAACTCTAACGGCGGGTAGGCAAACAACTTTATTCAATTCATTAGCATCTGGCTACTACTGAGATGCTTATCTTTCTTCGTTGGCTCCTCTGTTCATGAAAGACCTGCTGACCTGTCCTGCCCAGTCACTAACTAGGTCTCCTAAAGGTACTTTGTTCTACTTCTCAAAGAAAAGGAAGTTTTCTAAGAGCTCCGAGGGTGAAGCATTAATCACCGGTTTCGGTCATGCCCTTGATTCAGATTTTTGGTCCCGAGATGCCTACCTGAACGATTCACAGCCCAGGTGGTTGGCATCGAAATTTTCTCTTTCAGATGTCCTGCCCATGAGTCAAAAATAAAGTTCGAATTGCTCTTGTTCCATCAATTCAGTAGGTTTGACAGTCTCACGAGTGCATGCAGCATGCTTCAATTCTTTATTTATTGGATTTGATCCGTGCGTGGGACTTGCATAACCACAACCGGAAGTCCTCCTGCTATTCAAAAAACCAGCTTTTCATTGCGGAGATTTGATACATTGTGGTTGGTCACGTTGGTGAATTAGATGAGGTATGGAATTACCATCTTTGACTGTGAAGCCATCCATCCAGACATACTCCTTAGGTGAAATAGCCAAACATCTGAGTGAGTCAGTCTACCAATGCCTTGTGACTCATGACAGTAGTCCACCAGATCCCTAGTTGCAGTTTTTGTCCTTTTGGATACCACCTATTTTCATATTGAAAAGATTCCACTTCACCACAAACACAAGGCCTGCTGCTCCCTAAGTTGTAAAGTCGCCCGTTTGGTAATCGGAGTGAATCTATACTTACTCAACTACTAACTCTGAATGTTCTCGCTCTCGAAGGATTTCTTTCTTTGCGTATGATGATTGAGGCTCAATTCCTTCCCGAAAGAATAGTAGACTGACAAACGTATCTTACTCGTTCCCTCAACTGCTCGACTGAAAGAACTCTTAGTTCTCATTCTGTTCTTTCTTGTTTTTTCAGGATCCAGGAAAGACTTTCTTTAAAAAGAGGAATCCAGATGGATAGATTGTGAAATAGAGTATCTCCTTCGATTGAAACATCAAGGATGAAATAGTGGACTTCTAACCGAATGATTGATGGAATTCAGGTGCGATTCCTAGTATTCAAATAAAAGAATATTAGATTACATATAAGTTCTTCGTGTTCCTACTCCATTCTATTCTCTGTCGGGTCAGGAAGATATTGATCAGTGCCGGCATCTATAGCTGCCAATGAGATGTGGGCTAGGGATCATCCATGAAGGTCGACTTTTTGAGGTCGTTGGTCGAAATCAGCAGTGTCATCATCAACATCAAAGCGGATCTAATCTCCGTGTAAGCACGAGGCTTGCCTTGCCTTCAGAAGTCAGTGGCGATCCTAATGTCGAGGTTGGGGCGGGGCGGCCTACTTTCTCCTCTTCAACCTGCGTGGAGTCGGGTCCGCCTAACTGATGTGGAGGATTGTACTCTTACTCCACTTACAAGTTGAGGAGAGAGATTTCCGGCTTGACTTTGACCGACTTGGCTTTGGCCCTTTGATCAGCTTGTCTTTGACCGCTTTGACCTTGACCGGCTTGACCTTTGATTGCCCGATTCGAGAGTGGAAGTTTTTGCTAATTCATGGGTTTGCTTGGAAGACTGCCCTTCCTCTTTTTAAGCTTGGCAGGAGTCGGAAACACACTTGACTCACCAAATCAAGCAACAGGAGAAGTCAATCTATAACAGTTGATCGTATTTGCTCCCTTCCGGATATGCGATGCCTTGGGAATGCCGGAGTTGACAGGTGCAACAGTCCGACCTCAGGGAGGAGAAAAAACCATTCCAGCACGAAGATAGGCTACACTCAAAAAGCGTAGGCCCTAGGTGAAAAACATGGTACGAAAACGGTTACATTAGTGGAGTCAGATCCCGATCAGAGCGGCCTCATCGAAATAAACATATCCAAGAAGGCAGGCACACGACTGGATATCAAAGGTGGGGCTCGAAGCAGCCATCTCCAACTAGTTGGTTGAATTCTTTAATCGACAGGTGAGGCGGAAAGTAGGTAATCGCATTCCGAAGCAAGGAGTTAGGATCGACAAAGCACCATTTCCTCCGCTATGTCTCGCTCTTCTATCAAGTGAAGAGCTCGCTGTAGCTGAACTGGAAGGCTACCAAAGGGCGCTAACCCTGTCTTTCCCAAAAAGTCTCGTCTTGTTTACTTTCCCTAGGGAGGACAAAGATTAACCAATAGTAGTCCCGAGGATTGTATGAGCAAGGTCCGAACTGTTTCTATTAGTAGCAACATGAGGAGCCCCGAAGGGAGAATAAGAAAGATTAACCGACGCCGCGTTTTCAGAAGAAGCAATTGGATAAGAATCATACGCTGTGAATGAGCAGACGAATCGACCGAGGGCTTACACACAAGAACAGAACCTAACTCTACTTCTTTTTCCTCCTCTCCTCTTTACTGCCCCCGCTATCCTATCAACAGGTCAGTCAATATCTGTAGTGGAGAAAGAAGAGTAGCCCCCCAGGTCATCAATTAGTAATAGAATAATCCCAGTAGTAGTCCTCTTGCCTAGCGGAGTCAGCCCTTAATGGGCAGACCAAAGATTGGACATCGTTGTCTAAGCGTGCTTGCTTTGCACACCGGCACAGCTGAATGAGAATCCGCTGGCTCAGATTGAGTGGCTCACTTCCTTGAGAAGGGCTTTCTATAACTAAGAAATGAGAATTGTTGACCCATATGATCTCAGGCTCATAAAGAGGATGAAACTGATAATTTCATTCACACTTTGAGATTGAGCTCGTCAGTGATCTTTTCCAAGGTGTCTAGAGAAACCTGCTTTGAACATGACATTCGTACCCAAGGAAAGTTTTGGCAGGCATTACTGTGATCTTGAAGCCCTTGCTAGGAGCTAGTCGGTACGGCTCACTACTAAAGAAGGTTCTGGCATGCTTCGACTTATCCCACTGCCCGCTGATATGTACATGGCAATAGAAGACTATACCCACTTTTTCGGGGAAGGTTTTCAAAAGCGCTTCATTGTGTGACGAGTTTAGACGAGTAAATAGGCAGGCCGAAGGCGGCTTACTAAGCGAGAAGGCTCCAAGCAGCCTAATAACGCATTAGAAGGGAGCTTGCAGCTTTGCAACCTAAGCGGTATAGCTAAGCTTACTCATCAAGGGCCGATAGATAGAGCAGCTCTTGTTGCTAATGGAGAAAGATTGGAGTGAAGTTTAGTATGCTTTCTAAGATCAGAGGAGGAAAAGAATGAAGGTGTGGGCGGGAAGGAGGAGGCAAGGCCCCCTCAATGTGTATTCGACTACTCATTACGGAACCACCGATTGATCCGATTAGACTTCCCGCGGGGTAGCACGGGGAACTTGCTGAATCAACTCCTTGGAATCGGAGGCCTGACTGAGGGTCAATCCTATGGTAACCTCAACCTAGGAATGCCTGTTTCACTTCCTTGACAGAGCCAACTGAGATGCTCTGTCTCGATGTTGACCTAACATGGATTGATTAGAAATTCTGAAGGGTCTCATCCTGATCTCGCAAAGGATCAGCAATAGCTGTGTGTACTCGAGGACTCTTAGGGAAAGAAAAGCACTTTTCTCTCTCAGCAGTTAGACCGGCTATGGGCGGGTTGGTTATATACTGCGCCTTCCTTCTTTCGAACCTTTTGGTATGTATTGCCCCCAAACTATAGATCAGATCCACCGGACCAGAAACTCAATTCCGCACTGCTGCTGAGTCGTCGGACTTATCCACCTCAGGGATTCGTGGAATTTCCGTTTTTGAATTGCGTTGGGGGAAATCTACCAAAGCTAGGCAGATAGATAGACTCCTTTCCTGCTGCTAAGGGAGAGCAAGAAACTAAATCACATGATTGTTTTTTTCACCAGCGCCCTTTTTTTTGCGGGTACTAAGAGTCCTCTCACTACCAACCAGCAGACATCATCATCTGGCTGGGTCTTGCCGGTATCAACAACGAGAAAGAAGAACCAAATGGAAACAGCAACTAACTATGGCTCTTGGCCCAGACAACGTCCTAGGCGTAGGGGAGATCAAAACAAGAAGTCACGCCTAGACGACGACGCCCGTCCTGGGCTGCAGTAAGTAGATCGAGAGGTCGTTCCGCCCCTTGTCCCCGAAGATGGGTAATATGTTCTCATACAATGTTGCTCCAACTTTTTTCTAGAGGGCCTAGCTGGCGAGCGATCCCAGTCCGCGGCGGAGAACAAGACAGCAAGCGAGCGTACCTTTGTTCGCTTCTTTTCCACCAAGCACAGAAGTTTAAGGAGAACTGTAGGTCGGTGGCTACCTAAGGAAACTCCGATTCGATCCGCCCCCCGGCTGGGAGGCATCTACCTCATCCCGATCACAAGGAGAGGTTCACCATGATGGGGGGTCAGGTACTTGAATTCGATTCGTTCCGGAAAGAATTCAATGCATAGGGGACCATCCTTTTTTTTGCGGCATGCTCTCTGATTTACGGATTCGCAGGGGGCCGAGGGCCAACCTTAGTTGACTGACAATGACAAAGGCTTGCGAAACAAAGTAGCGCCTTTGAAATGGAATCTTAATTAAGTAGTCTATCAGTGGTGCGAAGCAGCTTTGCCCCGGGGAGCGAAAGGTTATACCTTTGTAAGCGAACAGCGGTTCTTCTATGTAGGGTATTCCTCCTTTACTCTCTTAATTAACGTCGAGCTAAGTGACTTTGTGTAGCGTAGTAGAATGAAGGCTACGTACGCACCGACACTCTCTTATCCCTAAGCCTCTTCTCTAACTCGCTCGCCTACAAAAAAAAAATAGTAGGCGAGGCTAGGCAAACTCAGCCGCTGACTTTGACTGTACTGTAGTAGACTTTCGTCGCCTTTTCTTTTATAACCCTTTCTCATGTTCTTTCATTCATCAAGTAGGCGAACCGTCAGGTCCTTAGTAGCGTTGACAAAGAAGAAGAGCCGGTGAAAAAAAAGAAAGCTAGAATTTCCAATAGTGAGACCAGCTTGACAAGCTACCTTTCCTCTTGATCTGGGGTGCGAAGAGAATTTTTTATGACTTCCACTTCTCGATCCCGGCCCGGAAAAGTGACCGACCCCTTGATGAATGAAAGAAAGGGTTTATGAGCCCTAGCCCTGTAAGCCCACACCTGTGTAGAGTAGATCGTTCAACACCTGCGGCACAAACCCATTTTTGACCAATTGGTCCGTATATCATAGGCGACCGAACGGCCGCCCCCCGTCTTACTAGACCAACCTGCTATAATTATTCCATAAACACCTAGCGAAGATATGGCAAACAAATAAAGTAGCCCTATGTTCGGATCTGACAATACCATACCATAATCAAAAGGTACAACGGCCCAAGCGACCAGACTTAACATAAATGTAGCCACTGGAGCCATTCTAAAAAGGGAGAAATTAGCACTACTTGGTGAAATAGGTTCTTTTAGAATCAATTTAAAACCATCTGCTAGAGGTTGTAACAATCCGAACGATCCCACTACATCAGGACCCTTTCGACGTTGCACAAAAGCCATTACTTTACGTTCAGCTAGCACTAAAAAGGCTACTCCTAGTAGAAGTGGTAGAATTAAACAAAGTATTTCCGCTGGAACAGCTATGTACGTTTTCGATTTTCTATTCACTCATGATCGGGCCTGACCTGGTCGACCCGATCAAACTATTTCACTTATGATCTGGCCTGGTTGACCCAATCATGATATTGAAGGATGGGACCTTTTCTCGATAAACTCCGGATCCCGAGAAGTTTTGAAGATGGTGCTCCTGTTACGTTACTTCGAATGGAATCCTCACTTGACTAAGCATAAGCGAAAAACGTGGCTGAGAGTAAGCAATCCCCTTTCCTAGTGGTTGAGTCATGATCAGAAATATTGCGAAAGAAAGTGAAATGTCCTATCGTCGTCCCAATTTGGGTAATCCACGATGTCTTCATTTTATGTACCCATCTTTACTCGTTTTCGGTGTATCGATAGTTCGTTGTACTACACTTTGAACTAACCTAGAGGCCGTGCTTAGGCTAAAATCGATATCAGTGAAGTAATCCCGGAACTCTAGAAATCGTGAAGAATTTCTTCCATTTTGTTCAATATCGCGAATATAGTGGAAAAGCGCCCCCCTCTAGAACATTCCTTTGAATGGAATTGTTCATTAGGTTCGACTTGTTGTTCAAAAAAATCGAAAGCAGTCTCTCGTATGTTATTGTAAGGTGATTCATTCATAATATTTTTTATGTGCGGTTTCAAGATGCTCAAAAAGTAGATTTTGTAATCGGCTTTTGAGCTCCATTATGTGTACTTCATCAATTTAGGAATTATGGACTTGGCGGTAGTGGTCAATACTAACTGCACCGTCTAAATGCTCCCTGACCAAGTTAGCGTACTCGCCAGGGTTGAGTTGAGGGGGCAGCCCGTGCGCTAATTGGGCTTCGAGGTTGGCTATACGCGAAAAAGCTCGCTTTCTACTAAGGCCTGTTCTTTCCTAAACAGTTCCTTAATGTTATTTGTTTCATAGGAAGATTCCAAAAGCACATTGATGCCGAAAGAATCTTCGGAACCGGTGGAGAGGCTATTCTGATTGAAGGCTAGACAAATAACATGACTGAGGTATGTAAATCAAACCAGTGAAATAGCTTTATAATATTATATAGATATAGAATATCAAAAGCAAAAGCCTGATAATGGGTTTCAAAAGAAGAAAAGAAAAAAAAAGATTTTAGCTTTCTTTTTTTTTTGTGCGTGCTTTTCGCCTGCCTTCCCGACCACGGATAGGCTACGGGGCTTTGCACTTCGGCCCCTGTGAATACCACATCAAGGTGACAGGATTCGAACCTATGGCCCTCTGTACCCAAAACAGATGCGCTGACCAGACTGCGCTACACCTCGTCTCCCCCCCGGAACATATGGTATGGATCTACCCGATCGAAAAAGACTCGAACCTCAGTCGCCCACCCCGCGGCACAGGGAGGCGAGAACCACCGCTTTTAGGAAATAAGCCTAAAATTGGATTCTCGTCTCGTTTCACTTGCATTTTCTTTCGTTCAGTCTCGCTCTCGTTCATGAGTGGAATCGAACCACTAACTCCGTTTGGATTTACAGTCCAAAGGGCCCAGGCCCAGCGAACGAAAGAGGATTTACAGTCCCACGCCCACTGCCCCGCCAGAACCATTAATACAGGGATTGATCCACTGAACACCCACACAATCTCGATTTGACACAGCAACACTTGAAACACTGCTTGTCAAGTTAAGTAGCGACCTGCATACAGATAGGTTTTCTGATACCGAAAGAACATTGCATTGAAAGAGGAGAATCGCATTTTCATTTTATATGTCAATTTGAGATGCATTTTGCAAGTTTGATGGGGCGCATCCGTTTTCTTGCTCGGTTAATCGAGTTTAGGATTGCCAATTTGATTGGAAATTCTCTGCCGCGGCTCAACAGAGCGGGATATGCCGTAGCCGGATAAGCAACAGACGTCCGGCAACAGCCTTATCTGAAAGGCGTGCCTAACCACTCCGTTATATCGTCATTTCCACCTGCATTCACATATACGTGAATTCGAAAACAACAAACATAAACCAAAACCTGATTCACAAACCGAAAGGGAAGGCGAAATACCACTCTGCTTGGATGATTCAATAATGACCTTTCTCTATGTCAATTGACAGACGGAATCCAGTACAGATCTAGGTGAAAGAATCGAATGGATTAATTCCTCGCAAAGAAACCTTATCTTAATAGCGTTTTTAGATTATCATAGGGGACAATAGATCTAGATCCGCGGTACAGCTAAGAGTAAGCTATTTCTTTCTTCCCGGGAGTCCTCAACTAAATCCGCATTTCTTCCTTTTGTCTTTTTATACCGAGCTTTCACTTTCACTGGAAGAAAGAAGGAGGAAGTATAGCAGAAAAGAAAGGAAAAAGCATTCTAATAAATTCGGAGAGAATCCAGCGCTTAAAAAGGGAGATCCGAAAGGGAATTGCAAGTGGTGGATCTGGTTCTGGTTGTGACAGACCACGATGCCATGGATTTGTTAAAAAACCCGGCAGAACATCTGCCTCTTATGAGAGAAAGTAAAGCCTAGTCAAAAGCACCTTGCTCATAAGGGTAACCAATAGTGTCTCTATTTATTCCCTCACATTTCCTACCCAATGCATTAGATCCGGGTCATGGCATTAAGCTCTTAGCCTTTGCCTGATTGTTGGAGTAGACCCTGCACGTACCATGGGATTATGATCAGTAAACTGAACTGTAAGAGCTCCCGCAGCTAATTCAACCAATCAAAAAGAGACTGCCTCCCTAACTGGGAAGAAAATATCTTAAAGTACTAGATTGACTTCTCTGACGTTCTTTTCTTTTCCGACTTATTCAAGTTCCTATGATTCTGGCTCCACCCATAACAAAGTAAAAAAAAAAGATAGAAAAAGGTGTGTGTCTTTTTGTTGTACTATAACAAGTGCGAAATTGCGGACTTTGCCCATTAGCACCAACCAGTGAAAATGTTGGTGTTTTCGTCCTAAGGAATCCGTTCCGCTAAATCCTAATTCGTATGCTTCGTTGGATAGGTGCAATCGACGCTAAATACCAATTGGCATGGTTGGATGGGTACCGTACCCCCTAACCCACACTGGATAGCCGCAAAATTGACGGAAAAGCGCCCATGCCGATTCATCCCACCCAACAAACAAACTCATGCGTACATATTCCCCTTCCCCTGGTCTAAGGGATAGCGCTTGGTCTAAAGCTCGCCATTTATTCGCTCGTAGGAACCCCCTTTTTCGTAGGAACCTACACCGTCATTGGAAAAGTGAAACAACTATTACACATCCGCAGCAAGGTTCGCTATCGCTGTTCCGCTATTGGATTTGGAACCACCCTTTCCGAGGGTAGCATTAGTTTAGTTTAAGCATATTTCCCTTGCCCGAGGATACGAATCCGAGCTATTAATTGAAAAGGCAGGGAAGGATATCTCGGAACTACAGCCGTCTACTACTATTGAATCCGAAAGAGGAGCCTACAACTATTACGTTCAGTGGGTACAAAAAACCAACAGATAGACTTACACTGATGGTTGTTCTTTCCCTACAAGTAGCTTTCACAAGCAAAGAAATAAGCTCTTCTCTATTTGCCTGTGGATCATCCTGCTAGCATTCGATGATGAACAGAAGTTTTCTCATTCCTTCGATCGTAGACAGCTGCCATAGATCCCCCGAATCAAAAACTTATTTCTAATTATCTCCATTATTCGATTGATTACGGGTCAACCATTCTTTCCAATTTAGAGAAAATAAGATTGGCCAAAGATTAGAAAGAATAACCTGTTCCCAAATTCCTCTTGCATGAAAGCAGTCACGTATGGCATGTAAGGTTGATTCTGCGTGCGCATAAGAAAGAAAAAGGTGTACAAGTTCACTAAAAACACTGGATTTGGGTGGGCCAGGTCCCGGTAGAACTCGAGGAGGATCCTCACCTTAGAGGTTTGGTCAGAGTAGCCTATTCTATGTTGTAAGGGCCCCTCTGAGGCAATAGTAGAATGCGAGCCTTTATAGGGAAGTCACTTAGTTACGGCCTTTATCGATTTGGAATCGTAGAAGCAGAAGGAATGAAAGCAATCAAAGGATTGGAATACCCGAAATACCTGGGCAGAGGAGCTGAGCAAGCGAAGAGCCTCGCTGCTGTAGGTCTCCGCTATCTTCTATAGTAGCGGTGTGAGCCAAAGGATTTATTCTATAGTCCCTAGAGCTAGGGTCGGTAGAAAGCCAGATTCATGACTTGCCAAGCGCGTAAACTATGAAAATGACAGTCTTAGTTGCTTTACTTGACCTTGCACTTCATTAATCGCCAAGAAGGCGGATATTCAGGTTGGTACCTTTTACCTCAGATCACGGAAGCGGGAAAGCCCGTACTTCAATATATATAGAGTAATCACCCGGGGCTCGGCACTCTTTCCTGGTAGATGTCTGATTAACCAACATCGTGTCAGGGCGGAACCATTCTTCTATTTCTCTAGGTTGGGTATAGGTGTTGACTTGGCGTAGTATTTATTCTGGTAGAGAAGCACTTCAACAAGGGCTGATATGGCGGATTGGCTTAAAGAATATGGGATTCTCAGCTCGTGGATCTGTTCATTCATAGCATAGGGGTAGATTAAGCTTTAGAACAAGGATTTGCTCTATAACCCGGGAAAGGAAGCTTCTACGTGAAGTTAGCGAGACGGGTGGTGCCATTTATAGAAAAAGATTGACTACAATAGCACTTTATGCACTTCACTTTTGGCTATTCTACATGGGCAACAACTAGCCTGGGAAATGGGCTTCATTCAAGTCTTGGTCTTTTCGGATTCACTTATTTACGTGCATTTTCTTAAGGAAAGAGCCTACCTACTCAAACCTGATAGATGGATGGAATGAACCTAGCATAGCGAATTCTTTAAGTTGAATATAAGAAAGAAAGCCTACAAGTATAGAAAGAAGTGCTAGTATCCTTCGATTTCATTTCTTCGCTTTTATAGAGCTTTTCCTTTTACCTAATGCCGGCTACCGACAACTCTTGCTATCCAATCCTGACCCAATGTACTCCATACTGAGGGGTATGGCGCATACCCATACCCATGACCAACCTGTAAGGTGTTCCCTAGTGAACTGAATTTCTGGGAACATAAATAGAAAAATGACTGTGCACTCTAATTTGGTAGATAAATATATGACAACATTGTTTAGCTGTCTATACTCTGACTCTGCATTCAAATGGGGGTCAAAATGCTTGGTGTCCAATCAGATATCCACAGAGAATAGTCAGTATTAGTTTACCATTTTTTAATACACATTTATAAACCAATTGCATCTCTGGTAACTCTGAAATTACTTGAATCAGTATTGCTATGAGATCCCCTCTCCAGTACTGCATGTTCCCTTGCCGCTCCAGTTGGTTTACTCCCAGAGACATGATTAGTACCACCAGAGCTTGAATCAATCATTCCATCCCCAACTCCTACATCAGATTACTACCTCCCCCAGGACATGTCCAGTTCAATTACCATCTATATTCAAAGCACCCGTAAAATCTTGGAGTGGTATCAAAGTAGGATCATCGTTAATCACTTATGGATGCCTACAAACAATATGCTAACTATATATAAGACACCAAGGGTTACAAGTATAGCTACTTTTTTTAGATGTTATTCTCAAGTGCATTGAGTGAAAGCTGTAATTCACTCCTCCTGGGTCCATTGATTTTTAATGATTTTTCAATTTCCCCAAAAGAATAGATGGAGATTCATGCTAATAAAGAATAGCTAAGGAAAAGAAAGGATTGAGGCAAAAGCTCCACATCCCGTGTAAAGAAGTCAGAAAATCTTGATGAGTTTTTAGAATGGAAGCTTCTGACTTGAGATTTCTTTAGTCAGGGAGGAGCTTAGAGCCCACGGAAATTCTAAAAAGAATCCTATTTCTCAGCTAAAGACCCCACTCCATCAAATCACTTATATTAGGTTAAGCCCTGAGTATGCCAAACTTCTCCTTTACTACGGTAAGTATGCTATTAAAAGCTTCTAGGATGAAGCAGACGCCACCTCACTATCGACCCATTCTCCTACGTCAATGTAGCTCTTCACCCTTTTCTCCCTCTTGTTAGTCTTCCATTCTGTCTTAGATTTTAGTACCCGTGCTTGAAATATGCACAACATGAAGTTCCGGCCGCAGTGTTCAAGCAACAAAAGGCCGCCCCAACAAAGCTGTGCCAGATCAATTCAATTACTGCTTCAAATAACCACAGGTACAAAGAGCGAAGTGCCTGTTACAGATGATCGACACTCCTCATATACAATGTCTGGTTCAGCAGAGTAAGCAAGACTATTGCATAAGCCTTATCTACCTCAGATTTCTCGTCCTACATGAGTCCAGCGGCACACCGGGCTTCAGTTACAGTAGGTTGTGAAAGAAAGCACTTTTCTCGATTTCGTGCACGAAGAAAGATCCGGAATTCAATTCACCTTTTGCATTAGTCTTTCTCGATGGGATGAAGACAAGGAACTGACAGATGCCATGACTTAATAGGGTATCCAACCCAATAGTCAAGGCGGGAGGGGATTGATGCATCGAATGCCCTCTTAGAAAGTGAAGTGGAAGAATCTTTAGTTAGAAAGAATCGGTTATCGCAATATCAGCTGTCGCATAATCAGCAGCTACGGCAGTTGGGGAGTTTCAAGAAGACCAATGAGCACCCATTGATCGAGTTGGGGAGTTAACCTCCGCCTTCCGATTGATCAAGTAAAAAAAAAATCCAGTTGATTACGAGACCTTCTGATATAGGATAGTTTCCAGTAGAGCGGGAAGGCTTAGTGAAAAGGAAAGCAAAAGTACTTTCAAGAGCCGAAATTTCTCGATAGTGTTGTGAGCCCCTTAAATAGAATTTAGTCCTTCAACCGAAAGAGAAAGCTCCGCCCTTACTTAAACTTAAAATCAATGATTCACTTCGTTTCGTGCGCCTATTTCCTTATTTTTCACCCATGGCTACTTCACTTCGCTAGCCAAGCCTTGAAAGATCCGTTACAGGCATTTTTATTGAACAAGCGATTGAAGACCGATGGCCCTTAAGGGAAGCAGCAGGTGTCGACCGCTCTAGGCAGTCTCGCAAGCTTACAGTGTCTCATACCTTACCGCTTGATGCCACTGCTTTGCTCACTTTATTCCCTGCCGAAGATCTTCGTGAGGTAGGTTCTCTATGGTTCGG
>NW_024376308.1:90000-96458 GCF_016808335.1 Panicum virgatum
TCAACAAGCCCCGATAGCGTCGGTTTTTGAAGTTCAGCACAGTGGTTATCCAGGCAGGGTTTGCTCGGAGTGATCATGATTCGGCCATGTTCGTATCAGTTTATCCTCGAGGACGTGCTATTCTGCTGTTGTATGTTGATGATATCAAACTGACTGGTGATTACTCCGTTACCATATCGCTGATCAAGTGTCGCCTTCATCAATTATTTGCTATGAAGGCGCTGACGCGCCCTAAGCCTTTTCTTGGCTTGGAGGTCGCACATTCTCCTCGTGGATATTTGGTATCTCAGATCAAATAACGTCATGACTTGATCACTCGAGCTCAACTCAATGATGAGAAGACTGTTGACACTCCCTTGGAGCTTTACGTTAAACTCCGTCCGACTGATGGCTCACCATTATCTGATCCGACGCAGGTACAGACAGTAGGTCGGCTGTTTGGTTTATCTGACGATCTCTTGCCCAGATGGCTTTTCCTAAGAAAGTCAGCCTTTCATGGCTGCCCCCCGGTCAGTTCACTTTGCAGCAGTTCATCGGATTCTTAGATATATTCGAGGTACCTTTTCTCGAGCCGTCCTTTTTTCCGTCATCGTCTTCTTTAGAGTTGCGTGCAACTACTGATACCGATTGGGCCTTCAGATAGGTGCTCAACTACAGGCTTCTCTATTTTTTGGGGAGACTCTCCACTATCTTGGATGAGATAAAAGCAATAGACAGTGCTCCTTCCACTGCCGAAGCGGAGTACCGTGCCATGGCACACTACTAGATAGATTGTATGGCCTCCGTTGGTGACTTTCTGATCGCGGGTTTCATTTGCCCAACGCCATTCATCTTGCGTCAAATCCGGTCTTTCATGCAAGAGTTTCATTTTTGGCCGCTACTACGTTCGTCGAAAACTTCTTGATGGCACCATCATCTCATTACCTTATTTTTTTCCTTCGACTTCGGCTATGACCATGCCCCACCTAGCTGAATAGGCGTAACAAAGCTACCTGAAAAAGGCAAGGTGTACCTTAAATTGAAATCGACAAATTGCGTTTTGCCAGATGGATTCTTTAGAAAGATTCCCGGATAAAGTTCAGTATAATATTTAGTTAGAATCTAAATAAAGGCGCATACGTGGGCGGGCAGGGGGCCCCACTACTTCTTCATTCAGGGGGGCTAGCCTCATGACTTCCCACTGGGCGAGGGGTGCACCTAACCCACCTACTCACTCATCAATTACGGTGTTCAGCTGACTTGCACAGAAAGACCCCTATTGTTTAGTAATTTGGCGCCCCATCTTTTGATTGACTGTTGTCAACTATCTTTTCAATGTTCGATTTCTACTCTATGTTAGAACATTTCAGTGAATGCTATTTTCGATCTAAGTGGTCCTATTCTCTGTCCCGGTGCTAGGAAGCATTACTCCTCTTTCATTCCAAATTCTTCAATAAGACTGATACGATTGATTGGTCTGTGCGTTTCTCTTATTACTTTTTTGTATCCCCCTGTTCCTCGGATACAATTCGATCCTTCTACGGCCAATTCTCAATTTGTGGAAAGCCTTCGATGGCTTCTTATGAAAACATCCATTTGTATATGGGTATAGACGGTCTTTCATTATTCTTCGTGATATTGACCACATTCTGATCCCTATTTGCATTTCAGTGGGTTGGTCTGGTATGAGAAGTTTCGGGAAAGAGTATATTACAGCATTTCTAATTCGTGAATTTCTAATGATCGCCGTGTCCTGCATGCTGGATCCTCTACTATTCTATGTTCTTTCCGAAAGCGTGCCAATCCCTATGTTGTGCGGAGCTGAGCATCTTCTATTCGCTGGGATCAAGCTTTTCCTCTGCAGGGGCCTTGTGCAGTAAACCCCCTACGGGCGGTCCCCCGTCGTCGTAAAGTAGTAAAGGTCCCCGCGAAGCTTTCGGGAAGAGGGGGTAGTCTTGTGCGTAAGCATAGCATTTCTGGTCGAACCACCGAACCACACATCTTTTTTTGGGTGGGAGGGTACTCCGAGTAGTGGGTACCTCGTAGGACCTCGACCCGCCTACTCTGGTCTTGTATGGATATGCAGGAAGGGGGTGCTCCTAGGTGTGTGTAGGGGGTGTGTTTGTTCGCGAGAATGGATTCCTCGTCAAGTCAGGGGGGGTGTGGACACACTTGCGCGAATTCGGGTAACGGCTACAAGGGATAAAAAATAAAGGAAACTGTACCCGACCAGGGTATGGACGTAAACTCGTAAGCTACCGAGGGTAGGGATAATCGTCCAGGTCTTATTGTTTAAAAAAAAAGCCGCCCCGCCACAGCAGGCAGGTTAGTTCCTCTGTCGTTGCCGGAGAGTTCTTGGCGAAGAGAGACCTTAGGATAAGTTGCTAAAACAAACGGAGGGGAGGATCGACCCGTTCAGTAGAATTCCGAAGAAAGACTGTTGGCAGCAGGTGGAGACATGGCCCCCTTCCAAATAAATGCGGGCAGGGTAGAGCTCGGCAGAGGGTTCGAGAATAGGGTTTTTTACGGTCGGGTCCCCTACCACTAGTCCGGCTAGCCTTCTTCGGGCAGGAAGCAGGCCGGGCCCGACGGGGCGGGCATCTCCCGCAACGCAAGCTGCATTGTTCGCCACCACCCACGAGAAAGCAAAAGATTCGAGAGTCAAGGCGGAAAAGACAAGCATAGTGGTCTAATGCCAAGGGCCGACGACGGAAGCTCGGGACGGAGCCGTATGATGCGGAAGTCTCACGTACGGTTCCCTGAGAAGGGAGTGGCTACCCACTGGAGCTTCGACCAACCACCACCGGTCAATTTCGCTTTGGGGCCACCCCTGACTCTACCATCATTATAGGGGTATGGGGTTCGAGACAAAGAAAGATCAAGGCTGCATATCAGTTTTCCTATATACTTTACTTGGATCCGTTTTTATGCTATTAGCTATTCTGTTGATTCTTCTCCAAACAGGAACCACCGATTTACAAATTTTATTAACCACTGAATTTAGTGAGCGGCGCCAAATCCTTCTATGGATTGCCTTTTTCGCCTCTTTTGCCGTCAAAGTGCCTATGGTACCAGTTCATATTTGGTTACCCGAAGCCCATGTAGAGGCACCTACGGCTGGATCCGTCATCTTGGCAGGAATTCTTTTAAAATTGGGACCTACGGGTTTTTAAGATTTTCAATACCCATGTTTCCCGAAGCGACACTTTGTTTCACTCCTTTCATTTATACTCTAAGTGCGATTGCTATAATATATACTTCCTTGACCACTTTAAGACAGATCGATCTTAAGAAGATCATTGCCTACTCCTCAGTAGCCCATATGAATTTGGTGACTATTGGTATGTTTAGTCGGGCGGCGGCCGTTAGGTCACCTATTTTGAGTATGGACACACAAGCAAGGCCAAAACATGTGTGCCGGGCGTGCGACCCATCAACCTACTAGCAATAGGGGAGAAAACTTAGCATGTCGCAACAAAAGCGTCGATTCGAGGCGTCAGCAAAACACCGCCGTCTGTTCCTAAAAAAAACCCCTTAGCGCCCCGGGACGGGAGTGGGGGACGGCCCTACGCAGACAGCAGCAGCACCGGCTCTACGAAGTCCGAATCGAATCTTTCGGTTGGCTTTCCCGTGAAAAGAATAGTTGGGCGCGGCGAAGCGAGCGCTTTTAGCTGTTTCGCTTGCTTCTTTCTTATTGTGGCGGCTATTATATTATGGCGTGGCTGAAATGAACGAAAAGCGAGATGAACCTTTCAAATCGATTGATAGATGGCCTGATCTGTTCTGATAGATCGAAAGGGAATCTATCAATAATAAGGGTTGACCTCTTTCTATCTATTGATGATACAAGATATCTATCTATTCTGGATCCATCATAAAAAATCGATATGTATCTGATGGAGTCTACATCGTATGTAGAGCGCCCAAGCGCTTTTTGGCCTGCTCAGTTCTATTATCCATCGGTCCAATGCACTGGCTCATCTCATGGAGGGAAAAAGCAAATGTAGTTAGTTGTCTTGTTGTTGTTCGCCGCCTCGACACATTCCCCGGCATCGTCCCACACAGAAAGAAAGAGCGTGGAGCCCCGGCCCGACCTGTAAGTCCGCTAACGTAAAGCGAGGAGTTGAGCCTGAACTGGCGAACCGAAGTGACTTCGTAACCATACTTCCTACAGCTAACACGTGTCCAGTCCAGCGGGAACGCGCAGCGCAAACGAACGTGAGCTGCTATACCGAATCCCCCGCAGGCCATCGGGACCTAGTGGTAAGGCCATGATCCGCAGGGGAAGGGATCACTCATTCTTCTATTGGGGACAGGTGCACGAACGACAACTCCAAACGTCAGACATCCGCCGCCTATACCTACCGTTTAGGTGGCACCAGCGAGATCCAGCTAAGGTAAGGAACTTCGTGTCGCGGCTGCTCCACTCCGCTGCGGTCTTTTGAACTGAACTTCGTTGCCTTCCCGCGCGCGAAACGAATGGGCGCTGTGTCGTGGGTCAGTTTTGGGGTGGGGGGCAGAGAGAGACCAGAAGAATGATTCATTTGGATCGACGAGCCATTTCGCGAATCAATAGAATGTCTCTCTATCCATATCTATTCTATCTTTATATGACGGGCCAAAAGAAGTATTTTTTTTATGGCATGTGAGATGATCGCCTAGTAGCCACATATCAGCTGCGCTCAATATGCGGGATTTCCGTTGGATCAGATCTTTCGCTTTGACGAATTTGGACCTAGCGAAAAGGACTCTAGCCTTCGCGCAAACAAGCAAAGTAGAAGCAAGACGAGGAAGCGGAGCTGTCGTAGAAGCAGTAGCTTTCCCCCGACAATATACAATACAACAGTAGCGACCATGATAAAAAAGCCCCTAGTTTAACGAGTTCGCAGCTTTTCCCGGGCCGGAGAAGGGCAACTACTTATTGATTGATCGCCTTTCTTTGATATGTGTTCAATTTAGTACAATACAAACTACAACTAGATCAAAGCGGAAGGGCCACTCACTATAGAAGCTATAACTAGCCTAGCCCTAGCCAATAGTATAGAGTTTAGTAGTCGGCCAAACCCCATGCTCACGACATGTTCTTGATATTGATTGAGTTGGAGGGAGTCAGAGACTACCACGGAATCCTTCCATAGTCACCCCGGTGACCTTCGTCACCAAAGCGTCACGACAGTTTCCAAGACCCCTCATAATCTCCAGTGGGGATCAGTCGGAGCACGTAGGAATGCCGACCACTACATAACCGCTGGCGGAGAAAGCTCGAAGAGCTTCCCTTCATTCGCTTCGCGGGAGTCGCACACAGCACATAGCTGGAAGTCAGAGGGCCCGTACTACCTGCCTAACCCTTCGCTCCCGGGACCGTAGAAACGGAAAGCGCCTTCTAAACAACTCGGCAGAAGGGAAGGGGCCTATGTATTTGCATGACCCCTGCGGATTTGACCCTACCTACACCGGAGCCAATCCCCTAGCGTCCTGCCACCACGCCGCAGAACAGGAGCTCGTGTGGAACCTTGGATTTCTGGCGTAACAGCGGTGGAAGGTAAAAAATATTACGGCCGCATAACATAGGGGCCTACGCTAAGGTCGGCCAAAATATGGACACCCGAAGGGCCCGGCGCGCACAATCCTATCCTATCTGAGCCCGTCATTGCATGCACTTCGGACAGCCGCCCGTAGCATCATAAAGAGCACCTCCCTTTCGAGGTACCAAATGGAACGGTCTTTATTTGTGTTGTTGGTTGGTCTTTCTCAACGTGGTCTATAGCACGAAAAACCATTCTTTACAAGATAGGGCCGTTCACATGAAAGAAAAGCTCAAATCCATTCTTCATGGTCGGGCGCATTTCTCCAAATCCTCCAGGATCACAAGTGGAACGCTAAGCAAGGGTGGGGAGGCTGCGAGCTCCGCGTCGAACAGAAGAAGCAAGCAGGGGGTGTTGCCGTAGCGCGCCCCGGAGAGCAAGCGTAGGCAACCAAACAAAAAAGGCTACAAAAGTAGCTAGCTAGCGTTTTTTAAGCTGGCTGCCTTTTCTAGCGCGCGTACTCTTCTGTGGAGTCGCACGGAACGAGCCTTGTCTTCCCTCCAACGACTAGCTCCCTTTTCTTGTTCCGGTCACCCTTCTCTTGCCGTGGAAGGACTTTGCCTGTGGTGTGGTCCAACCGTGGGCGGAGTCGCCCTCATCCCCTCATTGCTCAGTGCTCCCTGCAGCTTCGCTGGGCTTTACCCGCGTGGACGCGGGCTTATTCTATAAGAGAATGAAAAGCTCTCTCTTTACAATAAAACGCGAACTGGCGGAGCCCACCTTTTTCGTTTTCTGCCGCCACTGGGTGGCCGCTGGGGGGAAAACACTGCCCGGCCGCCTCTCGGGAAAGGGGGGTGGGGGATGGGCCTACCTATCCCGAGGGAGCAGTTGAGAGGTTCCATATGCCGAGCCGAAGGGCAGAACTTCATGCGTGATCGTAGTATGTCACCTCGT